>NC_089527.1:4055435-4161203 GCF_963924715.1 Thunnus thynnus | reverse complement strand
CCGGGTGTCTCGTGCCTCCAGATTAGACCTGCAGCCGGTGGGTTGGCACTGCACTGCACCGCACTGCAAACTGTGTTTCCTCACAACACTAACGGCCTGTAGTGCACACTCAACTGTTAACAATATGTGGAAGTTTTGGTTGGTTTGAGTGATTAGTAGAAAAAGGCGTTTAGTGCATAAACATTTTCTAACCAAGCCGTCAAATACACTTAAGAATATGTGCATGTAGTTTGTTTTTGCTGTATTGAATTTCTAGAAAAATTCCAAGTAATGTTATTTCACAGTGCAGCCACCCAAGTACTACTGTATGACACATGTTTCAGTGGATTTAAGGGTGATGAAGATCCAGTTCCAGTTTTTTCTATCGATCAGTTCAGGCATGTTGTTTAACACGCTAATATAATAACTAGATGTTCTTCTGCGTATTAAAAACAAGCTACACCTAAATTTACCTTTATATATTTGGCAGATGCTTTTGTCTAAAGCGACGTACAAATGAAGCTACAGTAGATCAAGGTGAAGCCTTTGAGAATAAGTGCCTTGACATTCAGTTCCACATCCACCTGACACAAGTATCACAAGGCCTGCAGCTGCTTGAAGTAACATTTACTGTATGTGCTTAGCAGAAATGAATGTCTGAACCTTTGGACCCACTGAACACCAAGAGTTTGAGAAACTATACTGTAGATTGTTGGTTTGTGTTTGTACTTTTGTGATTTGCTGCACAGTTTTACAGCATGAATGCATCACTAACAGGTAGGAGTTACATTTTCAGTGAGGATTCTGGTAACTTAAAAAACTTTGTTTCCTCATTCTCAACTTCCTTCCTCTCTCGGCTTGTTAAACTCAGCTCCCTCCTCCCCTCTCCTCCTTTCAGGCCTCTTATGCTTCCTCTGACTTGTACAGCCTCAATGGTCTGTCATCCTCCAGAAACCCAGGTTCAACTTTCAATGGTTACCAGGTCTGTATACAGACAAATGTTAGACAAGACACATATAAACACTCGTGCTGCTCCTCTATAGCTGCTACCTGACCTTTGTCCTCTATGGAGAAGAGAAAGGAGAATTTCTCTTTGTGTTTGTCATGTGTTGTTGTGGTTTTCTGACTTCACACTTCATCATGTGTTACAGTTCTACAGGTCACTCAGTCAGATGAGCCAGCAGCTCTATCGTAGGGTTGGTTCATTTCATTCCCACTCATCTTTAACCCACAATAACTTCCACTCAGTGTTTACCGACACCTGTAACTATCATGTATTCACACCAGTGATCTTATGAGCACCTAATGCAGAGCGTGTTTGTCTGAAGAGAAAAGTGTTTCATCACTTTTTAAACTCACAGAGCACCTGACTGTACGTCTCAGTTTTGAAGTGAACCTCACACTCAGGCACTGAAGGCAGGGGCGTCATAAAATCTGCATCAAAGAAATGTCATTGTGCTGAAACTTGAGTTCACTGCTTATACTGTGCAACGTGTCACATGTGCAGAGCTCCTTGTATGAAGACAGTCTCTGCAGCGGGTCACGGCGAGTCGTCGGCTCCAGCTCCCATGTAAGACTTTCTTGGAATCGTGGTTTTTTTGGTTTGGACAAATCTAGTTTTCAGTTCCTGGATCGTAATCTGTGTGGACTGATAATACTAACAGTTCCTGAAAAGGAGGGTGCATATAAATTCAGTCTGAACATGAATCTGCTGTGAATGTGTGAAGTTGGAGTTTGTTTTTACATAAATAAGATCTTCCCTGGATTTTGAGTGAGTGGCGTGACGGTTTCTTGCATCTGCATGGGAGATGTTTTCAGTTTGTTGTCTTCTAATTCAAGTTTAAAACAAATGTCTGAGTTGTTGAAAGGATGTTGGACTCTAGATGTTGTTATGCACTAAACTGATTCCAAATGGTGGCTTCAGTCATCACCAGCATGCGTTTTTCCCTACTTGTGCTATCAGTGTGAGTGTGTGCATGCTGGTATGTGTTCGACTCCACCTGGAGACAGAAACATGATGGTGTGTTTTCTCTACAGCCTTTAGAGTACTCTAGTTACCGCTCCAGCTCCAGAGCCTCCAGCAGGGCCAGTTCAGCCCGTGCCAGCCCAGTGGTGAGCCCCCCCCCCCTCCTCCAGACAGCCTGCTTACTAACTCTGGAGTTTATAATGCATTAGCCCAGTGGTTCCCAACTCGTGGGTTGCAGTCCAAAAGTGGACTGCGGGTTCATTCTCAGTGGGTCACAAGCATTTGGGTCATCTTCGTCAAAAAAAAACTTTGAGATACAGCTACTTCCCATTTTTATTTTGGAGTGGGATTTTCCCGCTTTACAGTACAAGTAACCTATCAATGCTGGCTTTGTGGGTCATGTGACCTGCTCCTTGCACGTCTGTTGATGGTAGCAGAAGAAGAAGCTTACTGATCAACAGGTTGAGCAAAACTGACACCGAATATATTCAGCAAAACATTTTATGCAGTGAACACCTGCCTTGCTCTTTGTATTAGTGCCTTTAATGTTTGTTTTAATGTTTGTTTTGAGCCCTAATTGCACTTTCTGTCAGTGCTTCATAATTTATTGATCTTTAAGCCTCAGTTGTACTTCATTATTTTTGTTTTCATATTGTGAATTAAAAATGAAGTTCAGTGGTTAGCATTGTGCTCCTCACAGGTGCTGGGCGTTAGGTTGGTGATTGGACCGTGACCTGATGTCTGAGGGAAAATCTGGCCCTGAGCCTAGACTGGTTGGGAACCACTGCATTAGCCCAGTTGTTGTTGTTTTTGTACAATGCAGAACTGTGCAACCATCACGCACTCGCTCTGCAACAGCTGTTTATGGGTCATCCTGTGTCAAATCAGATAAGGTTGATGCAGCACTGTCTCAGATGTTGTTCACACCTCGTCTATATCATGAATGAGTCTCAGAACCACGGCCTGTAAGATATTTCTGTTTTCATATTTTTTCAGCCCTTGATATTATTTCATTTTTAAAAACACCTTATCTGGGAAGCTGTTTGGGCTTTAATATCTTGAAAACTGTAAACCTGAAATGGACGTTTTTCTGCCAGAGGTAAAATATCAAATCTGTGTCTATTTTTTCATGAAGGGAACATGGAAGGACACTGTTATTTTGTACACTAAAGGACCATGTATTAAGCTATTTCCACATACATTTTCATGTTCCTACTAGCTACCCCACATACTATTTTGGTCCTATGAAAATGAGCCACACCTTGTTTTATCATAATATCATCATGTCCATTAGTGGTAGAGACCTCAGATATGGGCACAAAATGAATAAAAGAATGTATTTGAAGAAAAAAATAATGATTGATACCATGTGGGTGCAAAAAATGGGTTTATAATACCCTCAATATCACTCTCGTTTAGGAATTCTGCACTTTTTTTCCAAATCTAGGGCCTTATAAAAAATCAACAGGCATGCAGTATGAACTAATGGTTCAGTCATATTGAGAACATGTTTATCTTCCATCCTACAAAGTTTGGTGAGGCTAGGAATAATACTTTTCAAGATATTAATGTCCAAACATGGCTCCCAGATGAGGCGTTTTTGAGAGTGTAAAAAAATAAATAAAATAAAAACATTGGAATTTAACAAAAATATTTTAAATGCCTTAGTTTTGGGACACAAACATTATACAGACAAACTTTAAACAAAATGTGAGACGGTGTTGCAACCACTTTCCTGGACTCTGTCTGATATGACACAGAATGACCTTTATGAAACAGCGATTGACTTCAGAGGAATAACTACATAAATAGACTGTGTTCAATCTGGGTGTTACAGTGACTCACTGTTGGCGCGGTTTGCAGAATTTGGGAACATGAAAACATTATTTGTTCAGTCTGAAAAATAGCAGCAGGTATTTGCTGGTGGACCTGTATAGCTCAGTGGTTACAGCATGTTAAAAACATATTGTAATGTTAGTGAGCCAGAAATAGAAGCTCAGTCCACCAATGAACTCCCTGCGAATCAGTCGGGTTGAGGAAATCACATTAATGCCTGAAAGGTAAGTGTGAAAGTGTGAATCCAGTTCACTGAGTTTTCAAGGAGTTGATCAGAGCCATCTGTCACCAGCCTGCATCACCTCAGAGACGACTTCAGTTGTGACTTGTTAGTCACATAAACACCTTTTGGATTTAAATGCAAATTGAACTTTTGAAAAGGAAGTTTATGAAGCAGTGTGCAGACATCAGAATAAATCTTGCAGTAAATCTTGTATCTTAATCTCAATAATGTTGCTATGATGTCTCTAATTGATAAGGAATCACTATGAATCAGAATTCTGATGAATCCTCCACTCCACTATATTCCTGTTTATGGACAACATCATGAAAATTAATCTATAAGATGCATTATTTCCCGATTTGCTGCGGGGCCAACACTGTTAATTCATACATGCGTATTATAAAGTTGTTTTTCTTTCTCTCTCTATGTGGGAAAATGCTAAATATAGGTTTGAACATGTGCTTGTGTTTGGTTTCTGCTGGTGTGGCAGCTCATGAATGTAATAAAACTGGAAAGTTAATCTGCATTAAGAAACATAAAGAAGCAAAGAGATGATTTAAACCTTCATCAGTCATTTTAGTCCATCAGAGCACCAATTATGCACTAATTACTACTTTCTACTGTCTGAACTTCTTTTTCTAACTGGCTGATGTTGTCGTACTCCTGTGTGACTGGCTGCTTCTTCTTCTTCTTCTTCTGTTGTTCTGTTTCGCCCCCTGGTGGTCAATGTAGGACAACTGCAGCTCTGTTGCCAGTTTTTTGAGGAGCGCTGCCAGCAGCAGCTGCCTCCCCAGGGACCTGGACGATGTTACTATTCCTGACTTTTCTGATGTGAGTCGGTTTGCACCCACAGGCCGTGATGTGAGTTCCTGCTTAGTCGCTTTTTTTTTTTTTTGCCACCTGGTCCTTCGTTTCATGCACTTCACCCCGCAAGGATGGATTATTGTAGACCGGTTTGCGTCAGAGGTTAATTTGTGTGTTGACTGTGGAGACTTCCAGCTTGTCTTGTGACAGGATGTTTTCATGTGTGTGAAAGGGAATAAAACTTGTTTGAAGTGTTGTTTTGACACATAACCTGCTGCTGAATGGACCCGTCTGGTTCTACTCATATTGATTTCTGAAGTTTTGCTGGCTGTGAACTAATTATCTGCATGGTGTTGCATATTTAGATAAACTTGTGCAACTTCTTAACTTGGTGATGATCACTCTTGAATGCTTGGAGATATTGTTTCTCCTGCTGCTGTTTTGTTCGGAGGTGTTAAGGTAAATCTTCTTATCAGCGCTGAGCTGCCTGCAGTGAGGATTTCGGTACTTCCTTCCTTCCTCCAGACACACTGCCTCGTCTTGGCTCTGTGGCAACAACATCAGCCTCTGGTTGCTCTGACTGTATTTTTATTTGTCTCAACAGGTGGAAGACAGAGATTATCTTGAGAAGGTGAGCATGAAGAATAATGAAGAGGAGATTTTATAACATTTTGGAAGTTTTTTTGTACTTTTTATTGCAATAATTGCTAAAGAGTGATTTTTCTCTCATTTCTCCTCAGGGGTCTCGAGCGGCTTCAGCCTTAACAGCAGCGACACTCACCTCTTTAGGTGGGACTTCCTCACGGAGAGGAAGTGGGGAGACGGCTTTAACTGTAGATGCTGAGACCTCCTTACGAGAAATCAAGGTAATGTTAAAAAGATGGAGCTTCATAAAGACAGAGAGGATGTTTCCAGATGGATTATGGTTTTATTGTGACGCCCACACAGGAAGATTTTGATAAGATTATTATGAAAACAAGAGTTTAAAAGGACAGTGAGTCAGAAACAGGAATTTTAAGCTCAGTAGCACCAGTAATATTAAAAGAATCTCATACTTCTGTGTATCATTGTTTCCACAATGAGTCAAACATGTCAGCTCTGGTTCATCAAGTCAAGCACTCGCTTTTCAGAAGAGAACTTCTGACTAAAATGTTTTTATATCAATCTTAATACGTCTTATATTCTTATTTCTTAAATGTTTGTTCAGTTTCATCACTATTTATTTCAGTAAGTTACATTGATAGGTTCATGTACAGCATAAAAGTTGAGGCTTTTTATCTTTTACAATTTAAAATATTCAAGACCAGATTAATTATTTTGTTCCATCCAAAGATGGATAAACAATATTGATCATGAGCTTATTATTGACCAGAAATGATGATTATTATTTTTCATGTAGCCCCTTTTTCACAACAGATAACAGAGAAGTTTTCAGCTGTAAAACAAAACAGTCCTGCATCAGAGCAGCAGCTGTAGTGATCAGAGGATGAGGTCATTCCTTTAATGACAGTTTCTTCATTTAGACCACACGGGGCACAAATCTCACTTTCAAGGAATAAATGCAACTGATTCATTTTCTTCTGTTAAAACTTTTCTTGGGTGAAGTTCTTTGCTTTCCTCTCATTTGTATTCTTTCTGCAAACACGTCTGTGTTGCTCCTCTCATTGTCCTGTCGCCGATATTTCTGCTTCACTTTTCCCGACGCTGTCACGCTGCGCTCCTCTGCTCACCGCTGCCGCACTGTTCACCAGGAGATTCATGAACTGAAGGATCAGATTCAAGATGTGGAAACCAAGTACACTCAGAACCTAAAAGAAGCCAAGGTATAAGCCTGAGAACCTTACAGACTCAACCCAACTCCAGACTGTTTGCTAATGGGTTTGCTGCCCCCTAACTTACACTGGTTATTGTTGACCAATGTATCTCACAACAGGTCAAACGTGCACATTATTAACCAACTTACTGTTATTTTACCCAAACAATGCTTCTTCCACTACAGACCAATAAACAACTCATAATTCAATAACTCTAAAAGGTTTAGAATTGAAACTGGAATTGGAAAGTGAAACAGTCCCAACTATAAAAAAACTTTCCTCTCATTATCTTTTGGAGTAATACTCGTGCTTCAGGCCCAGCACACAAATATTTAGATGCACTGACAGTAGTCTGAGGAAGACGTTTTCTAATTTGTGCATGAACTTGCAAACTGACAATCTAACAGGCAATGTTGCATCTGCATGCTGCTGTCTTTCTTCATTTTTGTGTGTGTGTGTTTTGGCCTTTACTCAACTTCCTACTTACCAGCATTTACAGTTGTGATTTACAGATAACTATACAGGTTTGACTTCTAAATACTTTCTTACGTTGTGTGGACTTTCTACTTGCTTCATCTATCTCGTAATCCAAACATGTATTTGATAGAGGGAAGTATGACTCTTCTGTTTTGAGTGCATGTGGTATCTGAGCATGCATCTGTTTATATTGTTTATATTCTGTATGTGTCATGACATCAGGGTGCATTAGCTGAAGTGGAGGAGAAGTACCGTAAGGCCATGGTGTCCAACGCACAGCTGGACAATGAGAAAAACAACCTGATGTACCAGGTGGACACACTCAAGGACTCGCTCATGGAGCTGGAGGAACTGCTGTCTGAGTCACGTCGGGGATATGAAGAGAAAGTCAAGGTACAGTCTGCGATGATACTCTTTAAAAAAGAGCAGAGAGAAAGAAAGAAATGATAGGAGACATGAATGACTTATATATGAAATGTGTTTGATTAATAAACCATCAATATATCAATTCATAGATCAATCTGAAGGTGTTGCTCTGTTGAGAAATGTAGATTAACATGTCATATAAAGTCACACTTTTCCTTGTTTAATGCCGCTGACGTCTGTTCAAACACTGGAAGTGACACATTTTACAGCATATTTCTAACATCAAAATCAATCATAAGTCCATTAGTATTGTTCTTTGCTTGTTTTGAAAGGATTGATTCACATAAGCTGGTTTCCACAACAACTCGGCCATCTTTATATAATAATAATAATAATGATATTTGTTTATGGAGCACAAAACCCACATTACAAAGTGCTTCACAAAAGGCAGAAAATGTATATCAACAAATTATGAAATCATGAGTATTAATGATAAAACAGATAAACCAAATCCTGTGACGCTAAGTAAGATAAAAGAAAATTACAAAATGTTTACAGTGAACATCAGTGCTCTGCAGAGGCTTCACACGTCTGGATGTTCTGCTTTCCATAAAACCATTAGAAGAATAACAAACATGCAGAGATTTGATACTTGTTTGAGCACATAGTCCTGCCTTTTATCTATAGTTACTTTATTATTGCATTGTAAGCAGATGTGAGTAGAATGAAACACAGATTCAATAAAGCTTCCACGTCCCAAATTCAAAGGATAATGTGACTTTGGTCACACATGGATTACAAACGTTGCATTATAGTTGGTTCAACAAGGACGAGGTTTCAAAACACTTTTCTGAAAGCGGCTATAATCGATATTTATTATTATAACAATGTATGAAATGACAATGTGTATCGTGTTAGGCGTCGCTCATAGTGATGAACCTGCAGAGAATTAGCAGCAGCTCTCTAGCTCTCGGCTTTACGGAGCTTTATAGCAAGTTTCAGCTCATTGTGTAGCTGTTCGGCACCAACTTTACTGTTTCTTTTCACTCTCAGCGCTCTCAAGGCTTCGTTTTCAGCCACAGCAGGCAGCTGTTTTCAGAGAAAAAGCTCTAAAAACCCACTGTATACTACCTGCTCAGCACCAAACAGCAAACGGGAGTTGGTAACAGAGCTAATAGAGAGTGAATATTGGACTTACATTCACCAGGTGGATGTTGCTCCTTAACTGCTGGATGCAGAAATAAGCAACTGTTTGCTAACAAGTTCGACTTATCAACTTAAAAGGTGAAGATATGTCAGTGTTGTGTTCACAACTTGATTGAATAACATTCTCACAATGACGACTGTTGGATCAGACGGGACCAGGTGAAGACGTTTTCGGGTGGGCTGTCATGAGATTGATGCTCAAGATGAAAACAAACTGTTTATCAGTTGTTAAACTTTCTCTTGTTCCCTGCAGGAATATGAGCGAGAGAAACATGCCCACACTGTGCTTCAGTTCCAGTTCAACGAAATGAAAGAGACGCTAAAACAAAGTGAAGAGCTGCTAAATGTGAGTATTTGTCCCACGGTGTGAATGTGTGTCACTATGAGAGAAACAAAGCCTCACCTGGCTTAGTTATTTACAAAAAAAACAAACCTCGAGCTCCTCAGGAACGCTGCATGTCGGGCACATTTCACAACTTTCTTTTCACACACAGTTAATACTCAAACTGCTTTTCTCTTTTTGCAGTCTTACTCTCTTCCCTTTCAAACTTTTTTTCCCCTTTTCCTGCTGTGTAGGAGATCCGTCAGCTGCGTATGAAACAGGAAGGTTTTGATAGAGAGATATCTGACCTACAGGAGACGGTGGAGTGGAAGGATAAAAAAATTGGGGTACGGCTTTATGAGCCCTGCTGCAGCAAGTTTTATTAATTTAATCACGTTCAACATTTACTTTGACTGACATGAATTCCTTTGCATGAAACTGCTTATACTTTCACTTCTTCTTGTGCACTTTTCTTTTCACTCTTCTTCTTTTGCACTCTGCCACTTGGGGGCTCCGCTCAGGCCTTAGAGCGACAGAAAGAATACACAGATGCGATCCGAATCGAGCGAGATGAGCTCAGAGAAGAGGTGGTGAAGCTGAAAGACATTCTGAAGGTACTCGGTCAAGTGTGTGGATGCTTGTTTCTCCCGTGATTCAAACAACATTAATCAAACTCCAAGCTAAGTCTGTGTGTGGTTTTTGAAGCAAATGTGCGTGAAACTTTTAATTAAGCTTGAAAGTATTTGCTTCAGTGAATGTGTGATCTTAATCATGCTTACAATGCAAATATGCTCCAGGTCTGCTTTTTTAGCATTGTTTTAAATGTTATTTTTGGAAATGTTATTAGATTTTAGCTTTACTTTTTTGCAAATGACTTTTATGAGTGTTTTTTTTTCCCCCAAAATCAAATAAACTGCATTTATATTACAACTTTTTTTTAAGGTGTGTAATCTACAGAGCTTACATTTGAGGTTTTATTTTGTCCAGAAACATGGAATAGTTTTGGGACCTGATCTGAACGTCAACGGGGACGTCGATGAGACGGTAACCGATGGGACCTCCGGTGGAGACTCTGCTGCCCAACCGGCTCAGGATTCCCAGACCTCCCAGCCAGAGGGGAACAGCATGCTCGGTAAACACACTGTGAAAAAAACTTCCTTTCTTCTTCCTGCATGGCTCAGCATGAAAACAACTGGAGACTTTCATTCCAAAATGTTTCAGATTATTAGAAAATAAATTAATAATCATTAAATCTTGAGTCGTAAGATTAAATTTTTTTTCCAATACATGTCTGAATTTTCAAAAAGTGAATATCTCTATGATTTTGGAGTGAACTCTTCAGTTTTGCATGTTGTTCATCACTTTAACTCTGGTTTGCACTAACCTTGCACTAACTTATTGTCAATAAATCTCATGTGCAGAGCCAAACCAACAATGAATTGATCTACATATGAGTATTGTGTGTGTATGCAAAGTCTGATATGTCTTATTCCTCTGTGCTGTAGACCTCCACTATTATGAGCCACACAGGTGCACTGGGTTAAATGTCATGCGCAGGAACACGGTTCAGTTTACAGAGCTTCGCTACCTTGTTGACTTTGTACTGAAGTTCTTTGAGAAATTTATAATGTAGTTCAAAGTTGAGGTTGTGATACGGAAGACAACAAGCTAGCGATGCTGTAAACCGAACCACATTCCCACACATGCTCAGTGGCATCTGCCTTACAAGGAACTACTCTCTTATCTAGTCTTTGGAGCCGTGCCCACACCCTTTGTGGCAAAGAAACATGTCACCCAGTGCAGCTGTCTGGCTCATTGATGTGTTTTTAATAGTCTTTGGGCAACAACGGAGGTCTACAGCACAGAGGAATAAGATATATCAGGCTTTGGATACACACACAGTACATCTAAGTAGGATGAGTTGGTTTGGCTCTGCACATGAGATTTGATTACAATAAGAAAAATATAGAAAATCACCAGCCTTATCCTTTTAAGCAACATCTACTGCATATCTTGCTTTCCTGTAGAAACATTAACAATCAGCAAAGACTCACTTTGTCTTCATCACTAATGTTTGTTATTTTTTCTCTCACACCGTTTTCATCATTTCAACTTACATCTTAGTTCAAAATAAACTGTTTATGTGGGAGTTGACAGGTATCTTGTGGCACAGTGATTTGATTAAATGGTATAAATCATTAATTTGAAGGTTCTTTTTCAAAGTAGACACTAAAACTTGCATTGATATACTGAAATCATACTTTTTTTTTTTTCTTTGTGAAAACCACCAGTATCGTGATTTCAAGACTTAAGACTTACTTTTCTCAAGCCGGCGGCCTCTCGCTTCTCCTCTTTCGCGTTGATGTACTTGGGACCAAGAACTTTCGGTGTTCCTCCTGCCTTTCTTCTACTTTTTCCTCTCGTGCTTCTCTTGGTCATCTTGGCTCTGTGCTTCTCTTTCTGGCCACTGAATCAATCAGGTGTTCTGCCTTACTTTACCTTGACTTCTGCTATTACACTTTCTGCTGAAGGTTACACTTTTTAAAAATCATATCTTCTATCACCGTCTGCTCTTCATGATCTCTCAGGCAGCACAGAGGAGACTCAGTTGAGAAGTAGCGGAGAGGAAGAGGTGGATCCAGAGAAGCATCAAGAAAAGAATCATTTGAGCTCTGACATGCTCTGTAATGTGTCCGCTGTGGAAACATCAAGCAAAGAACAGCCGACAGAAGAGCAACAGACATGCTTACCCACAGAGGAAGACAGTGTTGGAGAAACTGAAAGCAACGATTTACAAGTTGACATTAATAAAAATCCAATCACAGAAGCCAAAGATATAATCGTTTGCAGCCCTGAGTCTGAAGAGATTGTAACAAGTCCTGAGGAGAATGTTGCAGGAACAGAAATGCTTAAGGGGGGAGATTTAGGGGAGACAAGCAACCCAGATTTAGGAGAGACAGGAACTGACAGTGGCGACGCACACGGTGCTGACGTTAGAGAGACGAGTAACAACCTTGCTGAAGTGCAAGAAGACAAACAGGAAGATGTTGAGGAAAGTAATGTGAGAAATACAGAATCATGTCCTCAGCAAAAAGTCACAGAAGATGTTATGAAAGAACCTGATGAGTCCATCCAAGATGTATCAAACACTGAACCCCATCAAGAGCCTGAGAATGCTGAAGATGCAGAGAACGACGAGGCAGACGAAATATTAAATAAATCTCAGTCTCAGGGAGCTACCGCTTCTGGGAAAAAGAAAAAAAGGAAGAAGAGAGGCAAAAAGAAAGGAGGAAATGAGGAAAAAAAGCAACAAAAAGATGCAAAGGAGGAAAACGGGAATGATAAAGAAAACGGCAAAACAAAAAAAGACGTCAAATTGGCTGCAAGAGATGAGTCAACAACAGAACCTGATAATGATGTTTCTGTCACCGAAACCCTCAAAGAATCAAAGACGGATGAAGTTATGAATGATGCCATAGAAGAAGTAAAGCCCACTGAAACCCTTTCTCACGTTGAAACTCTCCAAGAATCAAGAGGTGATGATGTTACAGGTGAACAGAAGGAGGAACAAAGTCTGGAAACTGAGACAGTAGACGTAACAGAGGAAGTGGCGCCCACTGAAAATGTTTGTCTCACTGAAACAACCAATGAATCAAGAACAGATCACTTAAAGGATGAGCAGGACATGGAGCAAACTTCAGAAACAGAGAAAGTAGAAGAAGTGGAATCTAAAACGAATCCTGATACGGAGGCATCTGATCTTATTGACAACTCCAAAGGTACCGAGAGCACCGATGGCCTCAACAAAGAGTGTACCTCTAGTGTAGATAACTCTAAAAGTGGAGACATCATAACCGAAGGTGACGTCCATACTGAATCAGGAACTGTTAATAAGGAAGAGGATGAAATTGGGTCTGTTGATGAGATGAAATCTGAACGCACAACTGAAAACCCTGAAAACACAAAGTGTAATGAAGATACTGAAGCTGAATCACATGTTCCAAGCAATGACGACGCTACCGTTGACAAATCTGAACGCACAAACGATACTGAGACTGTGGATAACACGTCTGTTTCTGATAAAAGTCCTGAAGAGGCAACTGAGACTGCCAAAGATGATGAGGAGCCAGGAGCAGAGACTCACCAACAATCCATTTCTCCCAGTCAGGATGATGACAAATCAGAAAAGGAGGAGCCGAATGAAGAGTTGAGGGAACCTGAGGATTTAGTGGAGCCAGACAACTCTTCACACGATGAAAAAAGTGATAACGTATCAATAGCGGAACATACTGATGCCCTTGAAACTGAAAAAAGCTCTTTGGAGACTGTGGATCAGGCTGAACATCTGGATAATGTAGAAAGCCAGACGGTAGAGTGTGCGGATCAGGTTGATGAATCAAACATTGAAGTGTCCTCAGAAACAGAACAGATCAATACCAGTGAGATAATAAAGACACCAGACTCTCCAAAAGAAGCTACTGAGGTCGCTTCCTTAATCGAGCAGGACCATAACAGTGAAGAATCAGCTTCTGCAGAAGATCCTGAACATAAAATCAGTCAAAATGATCAGGAAAGTGAGAAATGTCAGCAGGAATCCAGCAAAGATAAAACTGAGGATGATAATTCACCTCAACCCACCCAGCAGGAAAGTGATGAGGAGGACGGTGACAACGACGAAGGGCAGTCTTTTGATTTTGATGACATGGATGTAGAGGCGGCTATAGACATGAATTCCCCTAAAGAACCAGAACAGGAAGGAGTTGAGGAGGGTGTTGAAGTCACGTCAGATCAGAGCAACGACGGTAGTTCAAATGAAAAAACACAAGACGAGCCAGTCGATAGCAAAGACGAGAAGTGTACCGTTGACCAGGTAGATGCACCAGATAAAGAGTCTGATACTAAACCTCAAGACGACCAAAACTCATCGGCTCACGAGGAAACCACGTCTGAAAACGTGGAAAACGAGCCGCAGGAGAACGTAGGCGTAGCAGATGTAAAGGAAGAGGAAGCTGTTGTAGAAAGCAACAGTGCAGAGGACGTGAACCAGGCGATGTCTTCATCAGTGGAGGAAGGATTAGATGCCATTAAACACGAAATGCAAGGTGAAGTTTTACCAAAGAGTGCAGACCAAGTGGGCGGCAACAAAGAGCCTCCACCTTCGGGGAAAGACGTGAAAAAGAACGGCAAGAAAGGCAAAGCCAAGGGCAAAGAGGAATGTAAGATGTCTTAGCTTATACAGTTATGGTTTATATAGTTTAGATATATATTATTTGATTCACCGTCTACTTTTTTTTGCTTAGCTGTTTACAAAGTGGTAAAATAAATGTCAAAGCACTTTGATTACTGTCCCAAATTAACATTGATGTAAGTATATGTATATTATTTTTAAATTAAATACATGAAAACAATCCATGGTCAAAAAAAAAACCTATTTTCACTGAGGTCATGTGTGTGGAGAATTGAATTTGTGGAGAGATGAAATGATGATGTAAATTGCGAGGTAACCGTAGATTTTACTATTGGACCTGTTGACAATATGAGGAGATAAAACTTAACTTGATACTGTAAGTCGGGTAACATTTATTTTGTCATTGATGCACATTTATCATGCTGCTTGTAATGTTTCATTGATACTGTTTCTCTGTGACTGCATCACAGAACATTTGTTGTGCTAGAATTCCAGGAACTCATTCATATATTCATTTATTCATGTCATAGGGGATCAATAAATAAAACAAACTGTTCATTGGAAATTATGATGAAGACTTTACTTTTAACTAGCTTCTACATGCACTAGCTGTTCTGTTCATGGTTCAAATTAAACATGCTTGGAAACGCTGTTGTTTAAGTTCAACAAAGCCATTTTTCACCTTAAGAGGACTGTAAATCCTAAAGCACATAAATGTTTGATAAATGTATGTTGCATTTTGTTGCACTTGAATGGAAAAGATGAATGTGGCCGTCTACAATGAAATGACAATAAACACCCTGCTGTTACAGTTTGTCATTTTGATCTGAATGCTTTTTTCTTTATTTTTTTTTAAATTCTTGAATTATGTAATGGAAAGCAAGACATCATAACATCACAACAAATCATCTCATCCTGATTAATCGATCAACAGAAAATTAATCGTCAACTATTTTGATAAGTTTATCGTTTTAAGTCATTTTTAAAGGAGACATATCACACTTTTTGTGATTTTAAGTTATTTTTATACTGTTATAATGTCAGATATCTGTTAAACACGGTCAAAGGTCCAAAACTTGAGGTGAACATATGTAAAAATTCTCCCTGAAAATAAAAAGTCAGCCTTCTCTAATCACTCTGTTTGCAAAGTTTCCTCTACTTCCTTCTCGTGATGACATCAGAGTGTTCGTGCATGTCCACATGCGGTCGTCCGTCCCGTAGCCTTTGTTTGGCACTAAGAGTTGTTCACGTTCTCCACTCGCACATTTCGGCTCCAACATGTACGGATGTATTTGAGAAGTTTATATTTCAAGTAAAGAACAAGAAAAAGTAGTGCAATCCTACTACTACTGTTTGTTTACTTCGCCTCCCAAGCCTCCGGAAGTCGGCCGAGAGGCAGCCTCGGGGAGCCGTCCAATCAGAACACAGTGGACTCATGGGGGGCGGGGCCTTAAAGAGACAGGAGCTTAAACTGCCTGTTTCAGACAGAGGCTGAACTTAGGGGCTGTATAAAGGGCCAGTATATGATATATAAGTTTTTTTAAACTGTAAATCATGCGAAGATATTCCAGTAGAGCCCCAGAATAAAAATGTAGACCTGGAAATGCATGTGATACATCCCCTTTAAGAAAAAGTGTCCTAATTCTCTGATTCCAGTTTCTCAAACATGAATATTTTCTTTCTTTGGTCGTCTATGATAATAAATTGAGTATTTTTGAGTTGTGGACTGTTGGTCGGGACAAAAGAAGACATTTGCAGATGTCACCTTGGCCTTTAGGAATCAATAATCAACATTTTCTAACATTTTATAGGCCAAACAACAGCTTAATTGATAATAATCGTTAGTTGCAGCCCTAATCCAGATCAAACTCCACTCATGGTTCACCTCTCTTTTCATTCAGCATATTTACCTCCTTATTTGGTCACATAGTGTGAACGTAGTCCCTACGTGCTGTGTGCCCTTGCATTGACCCTCTGGTCCACAGTTTTTGCATGCTAACTTTCCCCCTCACACTCCACTCCATCACTCCCTCATGGATGCCTGCTCTGTTGCATGCATCAACCTCCCACCCTGACCCAGCCCCCTCCCACCATCTCCCTGGCTCCTCACACCCCTGGTATGTTAACTTATTTTTTCTTTTTAAAGACCAACAGTAACAGTTTTGATTATTGTTGTTAAAATCTGTATGTATTATGGCATTGTGGTGCATGACGCATAAATGATATGTGACCAAGACTTAGATGTGAATTAAGCTTTTCTGAGATGTGAATTGTTGTTTTTTCCTCAAACATGTGCTTTATCTTTCAGAGATTCGCCTGAGGAAATTGGTGGATGAGCGTGAAAAAATGATAGAACAGGTGAGTCTGTGGTTCGTCTGTTGTTTATTCCCAGTTGAAACGTAGTCCTACAGTGAAAAATTAAATTAAAAAGCAAAGTGGTGTATCAAAAGAGAGATCTTTTGAACATATATACTAGTTTACTTTGAGTCAATCCCACTTATAGTCAGTCCTGCTGCTGTAAATACTCACTAGAGCACCAAACATGTATTAATCTACAGCTAAAAATAGTCCCCAACAAATGTTACACTAGCTAAAAACTACAGTTCTCAGCTTTTTTACTTTTTTTTTTAATTGAACCAATATATTTGAGATCTGTTCTTAAAGCTGCATTTATCAATATTTGTATACAAACATTAGATCAAACAAGTTATCCCCAAATTTAAATCTCATGTCCCCCGCTCTCTATGACGGCAGACTTTTCACTCCGCCTTCGTTGCTGTTTGGAACAACTCTGGACACTGTTGTGACAACACATCATATGAACTAGTTCTGATTGCACATTAACTAACCCTCATGGAGCTTTTCTGCTGTTTTTAGATTTGACCATCATCATAACATGCACAAAAACATTCTCAGCTGTGTCCTGGTGAATGTGAGCTGTCATGTGTTCCTCATGGAGACTGTGGATGTTGTAGCTGAGTGTGTTACTCATCAGCTGATGTGTTACAGGTAAAGAAGCTTAAGTCCCAGCTGGAACAGAAGACGCAGAGAAACGGCACAGAGAGCGGTTCGAACCCAGACGGTGAAATCGTTGAAAACGGCAACGATGCCAACATAATAGAAGTGCAGAGTAAGTTCATACTATAAGCACAGAAGCAGTCCTGTGGAAGTTTGCTACTTTAAAAATAAGTTCATAATTTTTCAAGTGTGTCTTAAAACAACAGTCAGGAAAGAGGTTTTCCTCGCTGTAATCATTCTTCCTGTTCATACTGACTATTAAAAGATCCTTCAAATGTGCTTTTTAATGGAAGTGATGGAGGCCAAAATCCACAGTGTGTCCACACAGTCATTTAAAAGTCTCTGTGAAGCTTCTATTCAGCTTCAGCAGTCTGAGTTAGTCATATCAAGTGGATATCTGACACATTTACAGTCTTTTTAGCATCAAATTCCCTCTTTGTGTTTCCTCGGACAGTGTTTCCCTGTTGAGCTGCAGTGGAAGTATAGTAACAAAAAGAGGAACTTTGGCACTAAAAAGACTGTAACGTTGAAAGATATCTACTTGATTTGACTCATTTGGACGCTGAAGCTTCATATTAGCTTCAGATAAACTTTTAAATACATTTTTGCACAGAAGGAGGACTGTGGATTTTGTGCCCCATCACTTCCATTATAAGTGCATTATGAAGGGATCTAATGGTCAGTATGAACAGGAGGAATGATTACAGCAAGAAAAACATGTTTCAATGTTTATTTGGGCTCCTGACTGTTGTTTTAAGACAACTCAAGATTAATTTTGCTTTTGCTCTTTTTTTTCAGGAGATTCCAACAGACAAATAAGTGAGATGAAGTTCAAACTAGTGAAGGCAGAGCAAGAAGTGACTGCTTTAGAACAAAATGTAAGCTAAGATAAGACTATAAATTCATAGCACACTTGAAAATATGAAAATATGCTCAGTTAAGAAGTCAATTTCTTTGGTTTCCAGGTGACCAGACTTGAAGGTCAGGTGACGCGCTACAAATCTGCAGCAGAGAACTCAGAGAAAGTGGAGGACGAGCTAAAAGCAGAGAAACGGAAACTACAGAGAGAGGTGTAGTGTTGTTTTTTTATGCTACAAAGATTAACAGAAAGCATATTTAACAGGCTGATTAATTTGCAATATCTTTTCTCTTCTTCTTCTTCTTCTCCCCATGTGACCCAACAGTTGCGGTCAGCACTGGACAAGATCGATGAACTCGAGTCAAACAACAGCCACCTCTCTAAACGACTGGAGAAGATGAAGTCGAGTCGCGGCATGGCACAGACTCCATAGCAATATACACCTCCTCTGTATCCAAGACTGGCTGATCACTTGGAAAAGAGAACATCTGCTTGAGAGCAACCTTAAGAGAAAAAAAAAGGAGAAAAAAAAAATATCAAGAAACTTAGTTATCATATCCACAGAATAGAGAACACAAACAAGCAATGTGCCATTTCTTTGTCTATTTTCTGTCTGATGATGAGAATGCCGCTTTGCTTTGTGCACACATGAAGTTCATGAAAACGAAGGGAAGCGGATGCTTGTGTACTTCAAGACTTTGGTTGAAACTCTGAAGTTTAGCAGCACTCATGGCTGAAGGAGAAGGGCCACATGGAAAGTCCTGGGACTGCACGGCACCAAGACTAAAACAAGACTTCTCTGTTAGGTTTTAGCGAGAGACAAAACGTTGCACTGCCCTCTTTCTGCTGCCTCTCGTCAAGATTCAAGATATTTTACTTGCCTTGCTCACACGGAGTGCAGAGACATTCAAGAAAAGACAGAACACGGTGCAGTGATCAGTACCAACGTCCACCATATGGCCCAAGACTGTTACCTTCAGAGGGCATGAGTGCTTTGTGTGTGTTTGTGAATGAAAGAGAACATTTATGTGTATTTTTTTCCTCGTCTGACCTTTTCCTCATTTGCATCCAAAGCCAAACTATTTTTAAAGACTTACAAATGTGCAGATGTGTTTTTAGGGAGCACCCCCCCAACACAGTATAACCATCACAGTCAACAAATCACCAGCTTTCAATACAGTTGCTAAGTGGGAGCTTCCCCTCTCTATATTCCCATTTCAATATTTTTCTTTAAGCGATATCCTCAATATTACTGAACACAGAAACACAGGACTCTCCCGGATAATGTAACGATCCTATGGGATTATAATATGACCACCGGTTTCAGTTATTTTAACTCAGTTTACAAGCAACAACGTTTTGTCTGTGATTTTGAGGCTAAGACTACAATACCCATGAGCCTCGACCGCCGTAGCTGTAAGGCTGTAAACAATAGACAAAGCTGTTGTTTTCACCCAGAAGTGACCCAGAAATTAATTATTCTGTCTTCTGTTAGTGGTGCACCTGACCGAATTTTAAGATCAGTGATTGGCTGGTCTCTTGCTGAAATGCACCTTGGGAGTCGTAGTTAACTTTTACCCTGAAATTTCTGTCTTGTACCTTCAACTTTTTATCAAAGAAGCAGATAATTTCTGATGCAGTTGCGCTAAGTGTGAGTCACGTAATGTTGTCAATGGAAAAAAATGAATGAGGCTTTTACTTCCTGAAGCAGGGCTCCCACTTTGCAACTCTATTGTAGTTCCTTTATATTTATGTAGCTAGCAGCCTGATGCAGGTAATTGAATGTTGAACAGCTGATGCCCAACAACAGCTTGACCCACAGCGTGTAACCTTCCTTCCACTAAGATACAATAATATTTTCAAGCTTTTTCCTGCTTCGTATCACTGGTTTGCTTTTGTGCACACACTTAATTGCTGAGACTTAAGAAATGTGACAACAGGGACTCAAAGCGGTGAAAGCAGGAGACACTGAACACACTGGGGAGATGCTGCTTCACTGTTTACAAAGCTTTAAAATGTTTGTAAGGAAACATAAAGAACTGTAATCTTTGTGCAATAAAATTTCAAACCATATTGTATCTGCATGTGTGCGTTTTAGTCCTGGACTCATAAATCTGTGACTTACTGTAAGGTTCATACTCCACATACCAAGCTTTATTCCACAAATGTTCTCAGCCGTCTTTACTTCATCAGGGTTGTTGCTTCTTCTGGAGCTTTTGACCATGTTACACAGTCCTCATCCGCAGATGTGATTTGCTCATCTGCCATGAACTGTAGATGTTCAAACCGTCAGGGATTCTCAGCACTTTAACAGATCCTTGTCCATGTTTGCTTAAAAGTTGACAACCGAGCAAATTCCATCTGCTGATGAAGGCCATGTGATATGGTTGAAAGCTCTGGGACAAGCTAGTGAGTATCTGAGGTTGTTTCCAGTTTCATGTGACTTTACAAGTCAAACGTAAATCACCATAAATCGTACAGTATATGTAGTCATTAAAACTGTTTATCTTAGAGGATAAAATATTTACTCTTAGTGGATAAAAATAGTTTTCAAGAAAAATATAAATGTTCTAAATCCACCAGTATGTTAATGGAGTCTTCAAATCTTGAAAGATAAGTTGTTTCTCTGGAGCACTTTATCTCTGGAGGGTTAAAAGATTTTGTAGGAGTTCGCTGATTTACATTTGTTCTCAAAAAATGGTCATTTTTTTGAGAAAACTATGAAAACCGACTGTTGATTTAGAAATTAGTTCATGTTTTCCTTAAGTGTTAAAAACCCACACAGGTGTTTTCAGTTCCTCTGGCTGATTACATCTCTGTACAGGTTGAAGTTGGATGGAGCTACGAGGTCATCAAAACTTCACAAGCCAATAAGAATGAGGTGGAGTTTCTCCCACTTACACAGGTGCAACAAATCAAATGGAAGATCAGACGTGTCAAACACTGCGTTTGAATGAGGAGCCTAATCAGGCAAAACAAGTAAACTGGTGTTGGGCCAGAGATGTGTAGCTCTGAAAATTAGTTAGACAGCTGTTTGACATGTTAACATGATAATAACACCGTTATTATATGAATAATCAATGCATTTTTACATTAAAGCATTAAAACAAAATACAGTGGTGCCCACAGGAAAAAGGAAAAGTAAAGGAGATTAATGGAAAAATTAAACCTGTGTGCTAAACAATAAAAGATTGAAAGACAACAATGAAAAACATGAAATGTATTTTAAAATTCTATAAAGTTGTAACGTCGTAATTATGATCATGTATATTTTTCTTGCCAACATAAAAAAGATAATTAGTAAATAAAATAAATATATATAATGTAAATATTAATAGTACTTTTATTTATCATGCAACACTGTTATTTATCTTTTATTCAATGATTATTTATGATTGGCATGTTGTCTTCCATACCTAATATTTATTATGATTTATATAGTATTTCTCTTGTAAAGTCACATGACTGATGGATTATATGACGACACCATCGTGGTTGAAGGTGAGACAGACACACAGGTTTGGGGAATAAATTATGCTGTAATGGAGTGACGGTAACTTTATGATGGTGTACTTTGAGTCCCCCTATTTTAGCTTTTATAAGCAGTTTATAAACAGTTAATAAATTGTTTTAAACATATTGTGTTGTAGTTATAAGCAAACACAAGTGCAACAACTATATCTCCTGTGTAGTAGCTGTATGTAGCTGTATACAGTTAATAAATGACAATATAGTTAAACACAGTTATAATAATATAAAATCTGTCTTCAGAGCAGAGGTTATAATTGCTGACAAATACTATACATAAATAAACACTTCAACATATCATTACATATCCTTACATTTACATTATAGTGTGTTATAAGTAATTTATTAAATGTTTATATCCTACTTATAAATGCTAAATAGGAGGAAGTCAAATGTTATTTTGCTGGACTTGTGTTGATTCTCTGTGTGGTCTGCACCTCACTGTGTGTGTTGTCAAAATTAGAAACAATAGATAAAGAACAACATCTTTAAGAATACTTCAAGATAAACATGTGAAAGTAATTATGTGCAGAAATGTCTTTTTCTAAACACTACTGTAAAAGAAGCTCAGGAGGAGGAACGCTGTAGGTGACTCTCAAAATATCAAGAGAAAAGACAAAAAGCTTTGTTGTTATTTTTAATCTTTATGAAATGTATTAACAAGTATAATAAAGACTTTTTCAGCAGGAAGTCAAAATGAACAAACCAAAGTAAAACCCAAATGCATTAAAGGTGTTTTATGATTTACATCACAGTTCTCTGGACTCTCATCCAGGTTTGGAGGTAGGACTGCTGGGTAATGTGCTGTTCAAGTCCTCCTGTGTATTTGTGTTTAACAAACTGTCACAGTACGTCCGCTTTTGGATACGCTGAATCATACGGCGCCCGTAGAAGTCCCTATAATCAGGTGGAAGTTCATCCAGAGTGTGCAGCGCTCTCTCCAGTGCCTGAAGGGCTCGAGTTGCAGCCACGGGGTCTTTATTACCGTACGGGTCCTTTTTATCGTAGCTGTCTGCAGGTAGATGGCGCCAGAACACGTTAACACCCACACCAAACTGCAGCGCCAGGGTGTTATGGAACCACAGAGCTGCAGAAACAGTGACACTGGATTACGAAAAGTCTTTCATATATGAGGAACTGATTACTTAAATTCTTTGTTAATATATTACAGCAGCAGGTACTAACTGCGATGTGTTTCATCAGTGTTAAGATCAAAGAGGACATAACATGCACATTTCCAGGTCTATATTTATATTACTGGAATATCTATATATCTATCTCTTTAAAAACTCCTTATTTATCTTATACTGGTCCTTTATGCAGCCCCTCAGTTCAGCCTCTGTCTGAAACAGGCTGTTTTAGCTCCTGTCCCTTTAAGGCCCGCCTCCTGATAAGCCCACTCTGTTCTGATTGGTCAGCTTCAGGAAGCTTCCTCCGATTCCAGAGACTATGTAAACAAACAATAGTCGCAGGATATCACTTCTTTTTCCTGTTTTTTACTCTAAAAACTTTTCAAATACAGCCATACATGAGCCTGAATCTGATCTGAAATATGCAAGTGGACAACGTGAACAACTTGTGGAACAACGTTAGCAACTGAGCTACAGAACAGACGGCGGTTTGTGGGCATGTGTGCATAATCTGGTGTCATCATGAGGAGAAAGTCAAGTACACTCTACAAATGAAGCATTCAGACGAGGCTGAAGCCCTGGCTTTTACTCGCAGGCAGCATCTTTACATATGTTCACCTCAAGTTTTGGAACTTTGACCATCTTTAACGTAGATATCCGACATTATAACACTATGTAAACGACAGAAAATCACAAGGAGCATGTTATGTCCCCTTTAAGCTTTCTCCAGACTTGTTCTCCTGAGTTTTTTATAAAAACAAATTATATTATGATGCCATTTTCTGGAGGAATTGGTTAATGTGAACAGTCGGCCTTACCAGGGATAAAAAGCAGATCTCCAGGCTCCAGCACACACTCATATCTCTTTGCCTTCACAAACTCAGGAAACAGTTTCAAATCTGGGGAGTCGATGTCCAGGACCTCTGATTTATCACCTGATGGGTTCAATTATCATTAAAAATTACATTATAATATCATACCAAGCTATCAAACATATCTCATTCATCCCAACAAATGGCATCAATGTCAGAGCTGAGTATGAATGTGCACCAGGCTGAAATATTCTCATCAATATAAGCATTCAAACCCACAGACATCTTCCCATAGCTACTTGCCTGACAGATACAGGTGCAGTGCATCCTGTGGGCTGTAAAGAGCCACCCTCTTCATCCCTGTCACCTGAGCCAGCAGGTTATCCATCACCTGAAGAAATGAACACCCAAAGACAAGAAGCGAGAGAGCTTATTGAGGCGAGAATCCTCGAAACTAAATTGCAAAAAATGTTATTTCCTGAAGAAGAACAGTTCTAAAATCTCAGACACAATGACCCAGAATACAGTAAACCTGAGCTGTGAGTCTCTGTAGTCAATAATTTAAATCCTCTTAACACACAAGATGTATAAACATTAATACACATACATCCCCGCACTGACTTTCTGCTCTGTATGAAGCATCAGACTCTGCTTGCTGCTGAAATCTTACTGCCGACCTATTTTTTTCAAACCTGTGGACCACCTTGCAGCTCCTCCACCACATAATACAACACTCACATCGTAATGCGTCCACAGCTGCAGGCCACAGGAGCTGATGCGGAAGACACTGGAGAAAAACTGATCGGGGTCAAAGAAGTGTGGGGTATGAAAATCCTCCGCCAAGTCTGGGAACTGTTTACTCAGATCAGCAGGTTCCTGCAAGAGAGAAACGTACCTGTGTCACTTTCACATTTATATTTCTGGGCTGCATTCACAAACATCCTCAGGCTAAAGGTAGCTCTGAACTGGCCAAGTTAGAAGAAACATAAGGAACGTGTTAGTCCTAACTTCAGGACTCCTTCAGTTTTTGGTCTGAGACGAATTCACAAAGCATTTCATATTGCATGAGTTCATAAGGATTCAATCAGTGTAGCTAAAACACAATAACATGAGAGATGAGGGTTAACACAACTCTCCACTACTTGAACACTGGAAAAATGCAGTTTTAGATTACAACCACCGTCTGTCAGAATTATTCATCAAACTAAAATTACATTCTTCAGGTCCCATCCATTTTCTTTTCTTTGACAGTTTAAGTCTACAAATTCAGCCAGTCTGCCGCACCATGTGTACTGATGAATATTTTCCTTAAAGATCCCCTCCAGACACGTTTTAGGACTTATAAAAATCCTCTGCTTGGAATAATAAATCGTGTCTGGCATGTTTTTTTCCAAAAAAAAAATGTTACCTTGTCAAAAATCACATTGTTTATTTCAAAAGTTTAACCGCTGGACACAAGATGTCTCCTTGTGTAGGTGAATACCAGACCAGGACCGGCTCCAAACTAGTTGTGATGTCACAAATCACGCTTGCAGGTAGTCGCCTTAAACTCAGATTTAAGGTGAGAACAGAGAAACTTTCCACTTTCAGCAGAAGAATGTGAAAACAAACTCTGCACCTACGTCATTCTGCACAGCGAAGTTCAAACATGCAATTAAAGGAGCAAGAAGAAAAACATATTTTTGACTGGAGGGGAACTTTAATATTAGATCACTGTGGAGATAGTGACTAAGTTCATTCATGAAACATGATGTTATCCGTAGCAACGGGGTAAACACCATCGTTTCTCTTAGCTCAGGATTTCTCACATTTCCTTTCTAAAAGTTGATCTCAGCAGCTTTGTTCCTCCTAAACAGCTCCTAGTGGTAACAGCCAGACTGAAAACATTTCTGCTAGATACATTTAGAAATCTACAATAAAAAATATGTATTTTAGTTGCTTGAGGATGTGACAAGTATACATGGTAATGTTTCATCTTTTCGATACCTTTCGGACGTCCTCGCCCAGCGATCGAAGATAATAACTCTCATCCTGAAACAGAACACACAGGTTCGTCTTATTAAAACAATAAAACATCCTGTAAAAAATATTATTGTAAGAGCCACTTCAGTACATCATTGTAGCTGGTGAATTGTTTATATTGTTATCACATGTTATATACTGTATGTTATAATATTATTTAAATTCATACAATAGATAAGTCTTATTTTGAATAGTGTTTTATAAATGGACTACACTAAGAATGTACTTATTTTTGCTATTATCTTTTCTTGAAGTACTATGATAATTGGTTATAGAGCCACAACAATTAATCGATTAGTCAATCAGAAAATTAATCGCCAACTATTTTGATAATGGATTAATTGTTCTGAGTCATTCTTTGAGAACAAAAATACCAAAGTTCTCTTGTTCCAGCTTCCTAAATACAAATATTTTCTTTATTTTTAGTCCTTTATGACAGTAAACTGAACATCTTTAGACTGTGGACTGTTGCTCGGGACACAAGATATTTTGTTATAGACCAAACCACTAATCGATCAATTGACAAAATGACTGACAGATTAGTAGATAATGAAAATAATCCTAAATTGCAGCTGTAATTGGTTATTTACGACAGTTGATAGGGACGTAAGACAGTTTTAATGTGCATAGGTAAAAAAGTTTAGCAACAACGTGGTGGTAAGATGTGAAGAAGTCTGCAAAAAACTTTGAATCAAGCTTTCAAACGTGCAAGAATGTGTTTGTTACAGTGTAGGAACAGAACATGAAGTCAGTAATGGACCAGGCACAGGTTGTTGTGATATATAATTTCCCTTTTGGACTTGTGAGAACTTTGGGGTTTTCACAAGAAAGTTGGATTCAATTCAGTGGAACATGAGTCAAAACTAAGATACACCACAGAGGAAGTGGCCTGTAGGAAACTGGAGCATGATGAAACAGCCACTATACTTATTTTATGATATTTACCTCACACAGGAAGAAGTCAGAGTGTTTTTTCTCAGATGCCCTTTTCACAAACTCATTGAATGGCAGAGTCCTGTGAATATGAGACATAGATGAGAAATCTGCAGAGACGGAGGACTGATTTATGTGTGTGAGAGAGAAAGACAAAGAGAGGAAGAGCTCACTTGTACACAAAGTTTTTGTGAAGGAAGTTCATCTGTGGCACAGTGGATACATGAATTTTCACCTCCTTGTTTCCTCCTTTTTGTCCAAGATACTCGACTGTCCACTTTTCCAGGCACGGTCCGAGACACACACCTCTCAACACGGCTGGCCTTCGCTGGAAAATAATAATTACATTTTATCTGTAGGTGCACGCTGCAAATAAAGGTACTCATAATCCAATATCATACACAACTCAGCACAGAAACACTGTCCTAGGAAACACAAAAAGGGAATTCAATGCTAAAAAGACTGTAAATGTGTCAGATATCCACTTGATATGACTAACTCAGACTGCTGAAGCTGAATATAAACTTCACATCAACTTTTAAATTCATTTTTGCACTAAATGACTGTGTGGACACACTGTGGAATTTGGCCTCCATCACTTACATTGAAAGCACATTTGAATTGGATCTTTTAATATCCAGTCCAGAACTGGAGGAATGTTTGCAGCGAGGAAAACTTATTTCAATGTTCATATGGACACCTGACTGTTGTTTTAAGACAGACTTGAAAAACTGTGAACCTGTCCTTTAAACCTAATGCGAAATCTTTCCTTTTCGTTGGAGACTGTAATCTGCTTTTTCGCTGTAAGAAGCAGATTTATGATCTTACCTGTGGATAAATATCTCGCAGAAAAACATCTCTGTCTACTTCTGTAAATATCGGCACAGGTATTTTCTCCTGAAACTCCATTTAACATGATTAGCTGAGAAAATTCACAAGCTAGTGAAGGTAAACAGCAGCGGGTGTCACAGTATTAGTGTTCCCCACAGAAACGAAAGACGACTGAGTCAAAGCCGACTGTAAAAAAAAAAAAAAAACACAAAAAAACAGGCCTTTAAATGATAAAACATTGTTCTTTTTTAAAATGAATTTCATAAACAGCACTCAGTTAAATTAGTTTTATCTGTTTTTAAAAATCTAATGATTTTTTATGATTTATCTGTTTCATTTTGCTGCCTTTGTGAAGCACTTTGTAACGTGGATTTTTGGAAAGTGGTCTACAAAGAAATACTATTATCATTATTATTATTATTATTGTTGTTGTTGTTGTCAGTGTTCTGATGTAGACGTATGTGTATTATATATATATATATATATATATATATATATATATACTATTTGTTCCCAACCGGAAGATACAAGTAGACGGACAGGAAATATTGTAAGGTAAAAAGATGGCCGTGTTGATCAGAGGTTGTTGCAGGTTTCCATCAACATTCAGCTTCAGTCGTGTCGTCCTGAGCGGCTCCGGTAAAACGCGGCTTCCTCTCTCAGCACCGGCCTGTGTGGCAGCGGCGGTCCGGCCGTACAGCTCGGACAGCGGCGGACAGAAACAGAAGCAGACGGTCGTGTTTGTCGGCATCCCGAACCCCGTCATCTGGTTCCGCACAAAGATCTACTACTTTCTGATCAGAGCTTACTTTGATAAAGAGTTTAACATCGAGGAGTTCACAGAAGGAGCGAAACAGGTCTGCAAAAACAAAATGGGTTTATTCTGTCATAAAATAACCTTCAAGTACTGTACTTAAGTGCAATTTTGAGGTACTTTACTGACTATTTCCATCAGTGGTGGAAGAAGTATTCAGATCCTTTACTTAAATAAAAGCACTAATGCAGGAATGGAAAAATACTATATTACAAGTCCTGAATGAAAAGTCCTACTGCAGTAAAAGTACTTAAGTATTATGAGCTTGATGTAGTTAAAGTATTGCAGTAACTGACTGATATATTATTATATATGACATGATTAGATTATTAATAGTGAAGCATCAGTGTTAGAGCAGCATGTTACTGTTGTAGCTGCTGGAGGTGGAGCTAGTTTACACTACTTTATATACAGTTAGCTAGTTTAGTCCAGTGGTTCCCAACCTAAGGGTCGGGCCCCTCCAAAGGGTCAGCAGATAAATCTGAGGGGTGGTGAGATGATTAATGGGAGAGGAAAGAAGAAAAAACAAAGTTCTGATATACAAATCTGTTTTCAGTTTTTGGACTTTTTCTCTAATCTTTGATTTTTGCTGAAATATTGGATCATTTGAACATTTATTGAAATGAAAGCATGTGAGAAGTTTAGAGGGAAAAATCACTATTTGGTGGAGCTGTTAACAACTCATAGACATGTGAAATGTGACCCCGACTACACACTGCTTTTTGTAAGACGTCAAAAGCCAAAAAGGTTGGAAACCACTGGTTTCATCTTTAACAATGTGTTGTATTTTAAAAGCTTGTTATATTATCCATTGTGTCAAATCTTCATCTGAAAAGTAACTAAAGCTGTCAAATAAATGTAGTGGAGTAGAAAGTACAATATTTCCCTCTGAAATGTAGAAAGTAGCATCACATGGAAATACTCAAGTAAAGTACAAGTACCTTAAAATTGTACTTGAGTACAGTACTTGTGTAAAGTTACTTTGCACCACTGGGGATCAGAGGGTGATTTATGGTTTCATAATCTGGCTAATTTGGGCGCTAATCTAATCTGAATCCCCAACAACCACGCACAAATCCAGACAGACAGGTGTTATTCATGGAAAGCCACTAAGGATTTGTGACATCACAAACATTTTTGAGCCAATCGTAGTCCAGTATACAAGTGTGATGTGTAAACTTGAAGCGTCCAGTGCACAAACACTGAGGATGGACATGAGGAGACATGTTGTGTCCAGCAGTTAAACTTCTGATGAAAAATATTTACCATAGATTCTTGATTTTTATTTTAAAACATTAGCTTCTAATTTCAGTTTGTTGTACAGTTGGTTTTCTACTTACTATTTGCTTTTGTTCCCATATATAGATTTAATTTAATTTGGATTTATGGGTAGTTTTCCTCCACTTTCATGTTTTATTCCTGCGTGCTCTGTCCTTTATGTACCTACTGTACATGGTCTGTTTATTCTTGTGCTGCTGTCACACCTTATTTAATCAATAAAGTGATATCTTAAAACATCTATAAAGGCGATCTTTAAATAACTTATTTCCTGATTGGTCCTGAAACATTACAGTTAGAGCCCAACAGGTAAATCTGCCAATATTAGCTCATCACAGACATATTTGTATCAGCATATATGTAAGCTGGCAAATGACACAACATTGAAATACAGAAATACCAAAGATATTTTGTGAAACAGTGACTTGTCTATTTTTCAACTATAAAACGTCCTGCTGTCTTTTGCACTTCTTTGTTGCAATTGTTAAAAAAAAAAAAAAAACAATTTTAAGGGAACCTTTTATTATTGTAATAGGTTTTGTAAAAAGAAAAAAAACAACATATCAGCCCTTATATTGTTGTTGGATATTTTAAACTTATGATCTTGATTTCTATTGTTTCATGTTTGTGTTGTTGATGATGTTTGTTTAACTCTTGCAGGCCTTCATACATGTTTCCAGACTGCTGTCACAATGTCAGTTTGAAGCCTTGGAGGGGTTGGTGGCGAAAGATGTGAGTATTGGAACCGAGGAAGCCCAAACCTTTACTGCACTTTACTGATGTCTCCTCTGCTTTACACAAAGATACACACAATGTAAAAAATCCTATAGTACATAAAGGGCACGTTGGCTCGGAGGCTCAGTGGTTAGCAATGTTGCCTCGCAACAAGAAGGTCCTGGGTTCAAACCCTTTGCTTGGGTTTCCACCAGGTGCTCATGTTTCCTCCCAACATTAAAGACATGTATGTTAGGGTTAATACTCCTGTCCTGACCACTGGCCCTGGCAAAAATAACTGGAGTTGGCACCCGGGAGCTGCACCGCAGCTGCTCACTGCTCCTAGTGTATAGGATGGGTCAACTGTAGAGGACAGATTCCATTTCAATGTATGTGAGTGCTGTGAAATGACAATAAAGAATCTTAAACCCTCACAAGTCCCTCACAATGATAAAGTTATGTTTTGTGTTTTGGGCAGCAGCTTGAGTTGGACGAGCACAAATATTTAAAGAACATCCCATTGTTCAAATTTCAAAATCACTTCAGTTATAAAACGACATAAACTGACCAAAGTGCTTTACGACTGGCAGACGTTTTAATTATCATAGTAGGAAAAGCATGGGTTGCTAATAACATGAACGATGGCTGTGTTCTACGGCTGCAACTAAAGCTTATTTTCATGATTGATTAATCTGTCAATTATTTTCTTGATTAAATGATTAGTTGTTTGGTCTATTAAATGTCAGAAAATTGGGGGGGGGGCGATCACTGTGTCCAAAAGCTTATGTCTTCTTTTGACTTGAACAACAGTTTACTGTCATAGAAGACAAAAAAGAGATTCACATTTTAGGAGCTGGAATCAAAGAATTCTGGCATTTCTTCTTAAAAAATGACTCAAAATGATTTATCGATTATCAAAATAGTTGCTATAGATTAATTTTCTGTCAATCGAAACTGACTAATTATTGCAGCTCTACTTTGTTCTATTTACATGTCCCACTAAGTCATGACAGTGTGACAGTGAACCAGCATGATCAACGACCAAGATCATGAAACAGAAGCAGCTAAATAAAATTCAACCATCATTAATTTCATTATTTACGCCTGGAGCTTTTCCTACTGTGACATGTCACCATCAAAGAGGCCTGTTTTCAAGGCACATAATCAAGACGTCTGGTGTCATGTCAAAGGATAAACGTTCAGTATTTTGATACTTGTATATAACAGGTGTAATCGCTTTGCTGAATTTCAGCTTAGCCTCGTTTTCATGTCTTTGCAGTTGATCGGGAAGCTGGAGGAAAAATGCAGCCTGCTGCCTGTGAGCTACATGAAAGCACTCTCTGCTGATGCAGATACGATTATGCACACTACACCCGGAGACGTGGGAATCTACTACGATGATAACGGTCAGCCAACAGAATCAATGTGGACTTTTATTATTCATTATGTTGACACATTACAGGAAACACATCAGTGTAATTTTTTTTTTTTTCAGGGAGGAAGTTTGTGAGTATTTTGATGCGTTTCTGGTATCTGACCAGTGCACGTCTTCCTGACGACTCCGTGGAGGGAAGTCGCATCTTCCAGGTGACCTTAGGTGAAGAAGGAGAAGCAGAATCCAAGAGACTGCTAACTGCACATTATGAGTGAGTGTATAATTTTTTTTTTTTGCATATAAAATATTAAAACTGGCTAATTTTTAGCTGCATGATGTTTGTATGACTAAGAACATGCTCTTCTAATCCTTATTTTTGGCTTTGATTGCTGACAGATTCCAAAGGGAGTTTACTAAAGGAGTGCCACCAGACTGGACTATTACGAGGATAGAGCACTCCAAGCTTTTAGATTAAGGTTTGGTGGTTTTGATTCGAGGCAGATATGCCGGTGGAAACCAGTCAAAGACACAAAATTCCCCTCAGTATTTGCTTTCATGAAATTGAGGAAGAAACTGTTGAAGATAATCTACAGAAGGAAAAAAAAAAACAAACAAGACGCAGCTCCTCACCAGAAAAATCAAAGGAAAGCACCAGGACACACTTGGATTGATCCACTATTTGCACTCTACATATCTGTTCTCATAGATGCAGAACTGTCTGCAGTAATTCTGTGTTGCAGATTCCCAGAAACCAATAATCACAGCCCGACTAGAGCTGTGAACTCTTGCTCTGGAAGGTTTTGTACATTGGGGAATGAAACCAGAGGTGTCAAATGTTAGTTTAATATAATTTATAGACTTATTATAACTATTGTGTAATATCAGAGGGGATTAAAAAAAACATTCTGAATTGTCCCGATGTAATAAATATCTCCATTTCAAGCAAATACTGAGGATTATTTGACCTACATCTGGTCTTATGGATGACTGAAACTGCAATGAGATTTTCTCTTTTTGTCAGTCTTAGATCTGCTGCTGTGTACACTTTCAAATTTAGATGCAGAATGTGTTTAAAGGTAAAAACACAGGTGTGGACTTGTTTTGTCTTCCCTAGAAGGTAACACACCTTGTCTTTATTTTGATTAAAGACTGATTGTCTCTCATCCTCTATTAAAGAACTCATGCTTCTCTATGTAGGACTGTGTAGCATAAAGATGTGAAAATTCCATGTGCCAGATTTGAACAACCATGTTTGTTTGTTTTTTCTCACACAGAATATTTGACCTGTTGCAATGTCGTGGCTCTGACACACATGCTGTATACAATATGAAATATACTGTATGTGTGTACATGTGTTTGTAATGGTGAAGGCAGCTTCGTGCAGCTGCAGCAGATCTTTGATTGTTTTATTAAATATTAGAAAAATGAAGAAAGTGTGAAGAATTTGTAGTATGTCTTGTTTTAAAACTATCGTATTTTTATCTTTTTTTTCCTAATGTATTCCTGCAAATAATCAGAGTACAGGCAAAGGCACCTGTGTGCATAATTATTAATTACATTTTTCTGATGTTTGAATGATTAAAATTAAAATGTGTATCTTAAAAAAAAAAAAACAAGTGCACAAACTACAGGCAAAGAAGCACTAATGGAGAAATAAAAGACAGGTTCACAATTTTCAAGTCTTTCTTGAAACAGTAGGGTCAAATGAACATTGAAATAGGCCATCATCATCTTCCACCTGCAGCTCAACAGGGAAACACTGTCTGAGGAAACACAAAGAGGGAATTTGATGCTAAAAAGACTGTAAATGTGTCAGATATCCACTTGATATGACTAACTCAGACTGCTGAAGCCTCATATAAGCTTCACATCAACTGTAATATGCATTTTTACACAAAATGACTGTGTGGACACACAGTGGATTTTGCCCCCCATCACTTACTTTTAAGCACATTTGAAGGGGATCTTTTAATAGCCAGTATAAACAGGAGAAATGATTACAGCAAGTATAACTTCTTTCACTGTTTAGATGGACATCTGACTGTTGTTTTAAGACACACTTGAAAAACTTGTGAGCCTGTCCTTTAAGTAAAAGGTTATTGAAAGTCCCCCTCCACTCAAAAATATGTTTTTCTACACTTGGATATTTTGAGCTTCACTGTGCAGAGTTTGACACAAGAAGGCTGTTTTCACATTTATCTGCTGAAAGTGGAAAGTTTCTCTGAGCTCATTGAAAATCCAATTTCAAAGGGCGGGCCTACGAGCATGATTTGTGACATCACAACTAGTTTGGAAGCCAATCCTGGTCTAATATTCAATTTAAACAAGAGTGATGTGGAAATTTGAAGATTTCAGTGTACATACACAGAGTGTATGTACACTGAAGAGAGTACTGATGAGAGTAGACTTTACAGTGAAGTAGAAGACATCTTGTATCCAACAGTTAAACTTTGAAATTAAAAATATTTGTATATTTATAGATTCTGGAATTTTAAATGAGAGATAAGGAGGAGCTGTAATTTTAAGGATTTTAACAAGACAATTTAACCATTTTTTGTGGAAAAACCATATCAGACAAATTATTATTCAAAGTAGAGTATTTTACATACATCTAAAACATGTCTGGTGGGGATCTTTTAAAAAAATGACTGACATAAGACAGACTTAAAGATAAGTAAAATTGAAACTAAATGTAAATTGTTATAAAATAATTTATCACAAGCAATTCCTGGTAGATAAATGATGTTACTCGCTCCTCGCTCTCCCATTGGTCCGCTTCCTTAACTCCTCGCCTCCCATTGGCCGAGCGACCTGTCAATCACTTGTATTTGTATAGTATGTGGTTCCTGTTGTGGGGTTGAGAGTCGCCGGTGTGCATGACAGCCTGCGCGGTGTCTCCCCCCGCTGGCAGAGGAGTTTACTGATTGAAAACGGAAACATGGAGATTGCCCAGCTATAAAATTTGAAACCCAGACTTACAGTTGAACCATGAAACTCGCCACTGTGGTTTTTTACGGTTTATCTCTGGGGCTGCTGGCGGTTGGCCTGCGAGAGTTGCTGACTGGCTTCGAGGAGAACAGATGCAGTATGACCTAGGCTATATGTGTGAATACCCGGAATACCGCGTAAGTATTCAGGCTAATTATCACCATTTATACATCATAAAAGATCCATAAATCACTAGCTAGCGTTCCGTATTGCTAAACATAGGTTAATTACATCAGGTTAATTATCCCTGTCAAGCATCTTTTTAAGCTATTTCCTGAAACCTCCTACCTGACAGAGCAAGTAACGTCAGGTTAACTGTTACATAGCTCACTATTTATTCCCTCAATGGCTTTCTATGAATAACACCTGCCTGACTAGCTGGATTTGTGCGTGGTTGTAGATTCAGATTAGATCAGCGCCCAAATTAGCCAGATTATGAAACCATAAATCACCCTCTGATCTCCAGTGGCTCAAAGTACTGGTATTGGTACAAATACTGTACTTAAGTACAATCTTGAAGTACTTGTACTTTACTTGAGTATTTCCATTTGATTTTATACTTTATACTTCCACTACATTTCAGAGGGAAATATTGTACTTTCTACTCCACTACATTTATTTAACAGCTTTAGTTACTTTTCAGATGAAGATTTGACACAATGGATAATATAACAAGCTTTTAAAATACAACACATTGTTAAAGATGAAACCAGTGGTTTCCAACCTTTTTGGCTTTTGACGTCTTACAAAAAGCAGTGTGTAGTCGGGGTCACATTTCACATGTCTATGAGTTGTTAACAGCTCCACCAAATAGTGATTTTTCCCTCTAAACTTCTCACATGCTTTCATTCCAATAAATGTTCAAATGATCCAATATTTCACCGGAAGCATGGAGCTCTCCAACAGTCCCAGATCTGCACACTTTTGCATAGTGGCCCTTTTTGTTACATTTATTGCAAAACACATCTTTGGCTGGACACTGCTGTTTGCTATGAGATGGTCTACCACACCTGTTGCAGTATGTGTCACTATATGGCTGTGACTGAGGGTGCTTGTTATGTCTCTTAAAGGGCGTTTTGCACTGCTGCTTAACTTTGCCTTTGTTGACCATTCACTGCTGCACTCCAACATTGTCCATATTAGCTGCTGTAGCCATTGTTTTGAAGTTGCTCACTAGCATGTCCTGCTGTTTTTTTACTTGTTCACTTTGGCAGACACGAGTGGCAGCTTTCTCCAGTGTTAGCTCTGGGTCCATTTGAAGTTGCTCGGACAGTCTTTTGTCTCTCAAGCCCACAAGTAACCTGTCGCATATCATCTCACTGTGTAGTTCTCCATAGCCACAATGTTCGGACAGACAATACAGCGCTGTGATGAAACTATCCAGACTCTCCTGCCTGTATTGCTCTTGGCCTTGTGAAGCACATTGTGTTGCTCTCTGTATGAAATGTGCTCTATAAATAAATGACTTTGACTTTAATGGTACTTTATTTAACTTTATTATAACAGTACTTTATTTAATTATCATAACTGTAGTTTATTTAGTAGTCTAGTAGTTTACAGTAGTTTAGAGGAGATTGTGAAATACCATGATATATATTGTGTATCGCAATATAGCCTAGAAATATTGCGATATTACTTATAGGCCAGCCCTAATGACAAGGGACTAAACACTGACGTTAAACAACACAAATATTTCACATAAAATAGCGTTCAACACCATGTACAATACCAAATCAAACTAAACGAGACAAACAAACAAACAATAACATAACATATTATTCAAATATGATCTGATAAATATCCAGGGTCCATCAAATCCATGATCATAATCAAGGAGGGCTGAGGCTGCCCATTCCATTGACAATACATTCATGAAGTCTTTTAATCAATAATCAAGCCTACAACACTTTGGTTTGTGTAATTTCCAATTTGTCATAATAATACGTTTAACTGACATAAAAGCTAATGCAATGATGTGGTGCATGAATTTTGACTATATATTTTCTACCTTTCTGCCGAAAAGGCAAACTAATGGACATCAGGGTATTTTTGCATCCAGAATAGAAGACAATCTCAAAATGTTCCAAAATATTCCAAAAGCTCCTCATGGGAAGGCAGTGCCACAACAGGTGCATATGTGTTCCTGCTTCTCCAAAGCCATGCAGCACACATTTGAAAGGGATTGATCCATTTACTTTAATCTACATGGTGTGATATGAGCCCTGTGCGCAACTTTTATTTGTAGGGTTTTGCGTCTTACTCATTTGGATACATCTGTTGTGTTTTTTAAAGCCGTCTCTCACTATGCTGTGGTCAGGCATACACCCAAGTCCGTCATCTCCCACTGATACTGAATGGAAGATAAGCTGTGAGGAGCGACAAGGGACATCAACTTATTTAGTGCTGAAACTAATCTCCTCCCCAAGGCGTTTCCCCTCAATTTATTGTCCAGATCTCCATTAAGCCCCATGTCCATGTTCTTTGAAATAAGTATTCTTAAGATGGCTCGTGTAAATATGATTAAAAACTCAGCATCTCTCACATCAAACAGATTTTTCAACTGGTTAGAGGGTACCGTATCCCCATCCTTCACAATCTGCACTGTAAAAAAAAAAAAAAGGTAAAAAAACGGTAAAAAGTCTGGCAGCAAAAGTTGCCAAACACTTACCGTCAAGTAACAGTAAAAAAAAACCTTTAGTTATTTATTTTAAAAATACGGATATTTACTTTGGACATTGTCTACATTTTTACAGTCCAACCGTCACAAAATAAAAAGAAAATCTCATCATAACAAATGTATAAATCTGCACAAAAACTGAAAAAGATTGCAGAACTACCTTAAAATTACCTAATTTAAATGAAGACTCTTGTTTTCATACAGTAATCTTGTAAATTCATAGGACTATCCAATCCATCCACAAGAACTCCCCATCAAAGTACAGATTTCTGGATGTAAAACACAGAAAAATTATGTAAAATTACATTCAAATTACCCTCCTTTAACACCCATTAATGGTATCTTGAGAGCTTTAAGCTTTTATTTTATGTGATTATCCAATCTATTTACAGTAGATCCCTGGTAAATGTTGGTTTTATACTGTACAAAAAAATAAGATCATGTGATAATAGTTTACAAAAACATAATTTTAATAATGATTACCTGATATAAACATTATTTGACAGTAATTCCAATATATTTACAGGCTTTTCCCATAAATGTATGGGGTTTACTTTATATAAACATTATTTTATCTTATTTAAAAGCAACTGTCAAATATATCTACATACATTTCCCCATTCATGTGTGAGGTTAACTTTATATAAACATTATTTAACAATAATTACAAGCAGCTCTGCAATATATTTTCAGGCTTTTCCCATAAATGTATGGGGTATACATTATATAAAAATTTTTTGACAGTAATTGAAATCAACTCTCCAATATATTTACAGGTTTTTCCCATTATTGTATAGGGTTTACTTTATATAAACATTATGTGACAGTAATTACAAGCAACTCTCCAATATATTTACAGGCTTTTCCCATAAACGTATGGGGTTTACTTTATATAGATGTCAACGTTTTTGCTTGTATTTTTTTCAATGTACACACAATGGCAACTTTGCCTCCGACCCTCACAGCAGCTGCAGAATTAAATGAAGTAATTTTAAAGTATTTCTTCAATGTTTTTAATTTGGGGCGCGGGGCCCTCGACAGGTGCCCCGAGAGCCTGTGCTCCCCTGCGTTGTTGTTTGTTGTTGTTGTTGTTCGTCTGTCATGGCGAAACATCAAAACTCAACGCCACGCCACAGCCACACGCTTCAACGATAGATAAATCTTTTGATAACTTTTGATCATACACTAGTGTAGATGACACACACTGATTTGGAAGGCGTTTCGATGAATTCTGTAGGAGGAGTTTGTTAAAATACAAGGTATGCGAAACGGCCAAAAAAATGTGAAAATTGACCAGTTTTTTCAAGATGGCCGACTTCCTGTAGGACTTAGGATATGGCTCCAAGAGGCTTTTTTGTGCGTCTTGACATGTTACATGTGCCTCCTGAATTAAATTTTTCTATGTTAATCCGGAAGGCGGGGCTACAACTTTGAATTTTTCAAGGGGGCGCTGTTGAGCCATGTTGCCAGGCCTATGCAAAACACCTATCCAGGATTTCAACTGGTGTCGCTCCAGACATGTGAGAGAGGAAGACTAGTAGTCTTCCCATTCATTCTGTTTCCCACCAGAGCAGATATATACAAACCTCTGAAAAAGTTTGGTGACTGTTGACCCATCCATGGTCCCTAAAATACAGCATGGTATTTCATGGCGAAGGATGTGTCGCCATGGCAAGGGCGTTTTGATATGGGTCACGACCTGCCGAATGTAGCATCACCAAGGTCTTACATCTTAGCTGAGTCAATTTCAGGTGCATCGGCCAAATTTCCTAGGAGTAATACAACAAAGGACGACACATGATAGTTCCTGTTGCCAGTAGGTGGCGCTATGACTGTCACTAAATATGGGCCTGAAAATGTGTTCAGACCGGGACTCTTGACAAGCATATGAAATTTGGAAAAGATCAGACCATGTGGAGTGAAGTTATAAGGCTTTGAAATTTCATGGCGAGACACATGGATGTGTTCAGGGCGGGACTGTTTCCGAGCAGAAAAGGTTTGGGTGTCTTAGGACCGTGCACAGCGGAGTTATGGCCGTTTGAATTTTCACGGCAAAGGACCGAAATTCACGGCACGGCCACACCCCCTGGGCAATGTGGAAAAGTCACCGTTTTGCTAAGTTTTCATGTCCCAGGTCCGTAGACGATACTGACCGAGTTTTTGGTGGGTCCGGTCATGATATATATGCAGACCAAATGTCATTGTTGTATGACGATCTGTATTTTTGTAGGTGGCACTGTGGAGCCATTTTTGGCCGCATTTCGGGGGCGGGGCCCTCTACGGGTGCCCCGAGAGCCCGTAGTCACAGGTCACAATTAACATATGACAGCACAATAACAAACAGTACAACAAGTACTAAACATTACAACATTTTACAAACAAGACACAAGGGAAAGGGGAAACTGGTACACAAGGCTATGGCTAGTGAATGCAAGTCAATTAAAGCAGACATATTGGGTGATATACACACACATACAAACATACAATATTAATTGTTCTTAGACAAAATCTAAAACTACATTTGTAAGTTGATGTGTTTTACAGTCCTTGATCTGACTGAAAACTGCAGGGGTCCAGGCTATGTGCTACATTTGTGTGTGAATTGGTCTTATCATCTTGCTGGCTCTGGTAGCTTGAAGGATCAAAGGTGGTTTGGGTCAGTGGTCTGGTTTAGTGACCATGCAGGAGATGAAGGGTTCCTCATCTGATCCTTTCTGTTTGCAGGATGTTGTTTAGATGGTCTGGTCAGTGAAAAGTTTGGAAATCTCACTTATGTGATGAAAGAGCTGGCCTGTTGTTTGAGGGTTGTACTGTCTGCATTCAAAACATGCAGGGACTTCCTCCTACAGTGTGAACATAATCCAGGCAGCAATTACATTTGCCAATGCAACGTAACTGAGAAAACAGGTATATAAATGTAATTTCTAGGAGACAGGGTTTCTATATGGGGAGTTACTGTATTCTGAAGCTGAGTAACTGTTTTCACACAGCGATTATAAGTTGTTAATTTATATCTAGCCTTCCGAATTGAACCCTACAATGTGTACAATTAACAATGATAGTACATAGTGCTCCAGCTAACAGGAACCAAGTATCCTGTCCAGAAGGAGGCAGGTGGCGGGGGGGTATTTATCTGGCACTAAGATACTAAGAGAAAAATACAGAGAACAGTTTTTTCTTTCCAAATTAACACAGAATGCATCAAATCTAAAAAAATTAAGGAGCTAAATGCCTGCACAAGTTTAATTAGCAGGACACCCTTGCTGTACAGTTTGACATCTGAAGAAAGGATTCTCTTGAAATTCAGCCTCTTATGTGCATGTTTCAGTATATTTTTAGCTTTTAGTTTTTCACTGTTTTGATGAGTCAGGATGACATCATTTCTCCTCTTACTAACAACTCTTACTATATCTCAATCTTTTCTTTTCTAGCACCCATCATGGGTCAGATATCTGTCCCTCTCAATGCCACTGTTGGAGGGTCCATCCTGATTCCCTGTTCACTACCAGTGAATTCAACAAGCATCAAATGGTTTTACTGGCAGGAGGATGGGTCTGACAAACTTTTGTTTCACTGGGACAAAAGTGGGGAAACACAGCCAGTAGCTGATGAATACAGGAACAGGTGTCAAGTCTTCAATAATGACTTTAGTTCTGGAAATATTTCTATTAGACTTAACAATGTTAGTGTTGGAGATGACCAGAAAACATTCTCGGCCTTTGTTGGTTTTGATTCTACAAAACCGCTTGAATGTCAGTACAAATCCTCTTTGCAGGTCTCAGGTATGGAATAGTAGTTTCTTGCTTTCAAACCAAAATCTATACACATCAAAATACTATAAATATCTCTAGTGTGTAAACCATCATGCTTTCTGACACACCCACAGCTGCCTACCAAGATCTTAACCTGACCATTAACAGCACATTAAACAGTGCAACCTGTGCGGCACATGGAGGATACCCTGAACCTGAAGTGAAATGGACTGGTCAAAATAAATCCAGCGGTGAACAACTGAAACTGAAGGATGCTCAGACGTCCCATCAGCAGCATCCAACCAAGAAAACCTTCTCTGTCACAAGCACCGTCAGTGTCAAAGAGCTGCAGTCTGTAACCTGCCTCGTGTATAACCCTCACTCCAACCAGCAGATTGAGAACACTGCAGTGATTGATGCTCCTGGTGAGTGATACAGATACAGATAAATAAAGATAAAAAGATGCTTCCCTGATGGTATTGCATTATGGATAAGAATCTAAACATCTAAAGTTCCTAAAACTTTTGAACAGTACTGTAATTCTAGTAAACACAATTCACCATTAATAAACTATAATGAAACTTACTTTAATTAAACTATAAGCAGTTTCAGTTGTTTGATTTCTGTATTACATAAGTAACTGAAGATTTGGGCAGCTTGTGGAATATTTAGTTGTAGTAATACATAGCAAGCAAATAGTGCATTTATTTTTTTTTATCAATTTATTTATTTATCAGGGACAACAAACATTTATTAACATCAACATGATGTAAATGAGTCAGATTTAGCCAAAAGGCAAATTTTCAGCTGCAGTCCCTGGACAGGTTGATGTTAAACATTAAAAGAAACAAAGAAGACAAACAAAAAGCAGATATTGACGTGTTCAAAGATGTGTTTATATTATTGCAACATGTTAAAATAATTTGTTACTCTGTTATGTCTCCTAATTTACAGGTGAGGCCCATCTGAGGGATCATTCTACAATAGTTGTATCAATTGGAGTCATTGCTGCCGTATTATTTCCATTTCTTGTGTATTTTGTCTACAGAAAATGTGAGTAACTTCAATTTATTCTCTATTGTGATTGTTATTTGCTATCTTTTTGTTGCTGGATATAAAGATATCATCAACTTGTGAAAAACCATGAACTCAAATACCACACAGACACCTTGTGTACAAAACAGTTTATGTGCAGATGTACCCACCTTCTGATTCTATCCACAAGAATATCCTATATTCATACTGTCAGTGGTATTGAGCAAAAACATACAACAGTTCGATATAACAAAACAATCAAAGCTGAGTGGTCCACTAAATAGCTTCTTCTGAGCTTTCAACCACATCGCACATCAGCTAACTGAGTTTGCTCAGGTGTCCTCTAGTGATTGGTCATCACATGTCAATCTTCGGTCATGTGACTCTATCTCCTAGAAATGACGTTTCTACACTACTAAACTTTTTCCAGTAATGCTGCCATGCTGAACATAATCTCTGCCTGGATTATGTTCACAGAACATTTAAAGATTGAAGTTACATTTAAATACTGCACAACAGGTGTAAACGTTCACATCCTGACTGCTGCGTGTGCTTCAGTTTAGGCAACAAAATCACTTTGCTTAAGATTAAGGAAAGATTTTAGTGTTGGTTAAATGTTATCGGGGGCATATTCTGCTTTTTGTGATGTGCTGACATTTATATTCTGTTATGATGTTGGATGTTAAAAATGGTCAAAGTTCCAAAACTTAAGTTGAACATATGTAAAAATGCTCCCTGTGAGACAAAACCCAGGTTTCAGCTGCCCTGGACTTTGCAAAGTTTTTTTTAACTTTCCAGGTGAGATGATGTCAGCTTGTTGAGCATGTCCATAAACAGCCGTCCGTTCTGTAATCTTTGTTGTTGAGGTCGTTGGTGTTGTTGAAAGTCATATTCTGGATCAGATTCAGGCTCGAATATGATGTTGATGTTGTCTGTTTCTATTATCATGTGACTGAAGTTCCACTCTTAGGACAGATGGTGAGATGCAGTTAAAAGCTCTAAATAGTCAGTGGACCTTTTGAGCTGAGATTATTTGTTACACATACTGTTCCTAAAGGTCAAGAATGAACTTGAATGCTCAAATTTAACAGGTCTGCTTACAATGGTAAGAATGTGTTTATTACTACTGTAGCTCTAAGAACATACCATCATGTTGAAGGCTTGACCACAAAAGGAAATTTAATGTCATCACCTCTCTGCTGTTGGTGTCACACCCCCAACACTGCAGTCATAACCAGAATCAGATTTACAGCTCTTATAAGAAACTATCTCATCCCTGTAAATGACATTATTCATAAAAGTATCAAAGTGGCTTAAAAATAAATTAAAACAGAAGTTAAATATGTATCGTATATGGTAGTGTACAAAGAATGGACTAAATCCATACTGCACAAACAAAACATGTCTCATTGATCTCATGATATCATTTAGAGAGATGTAAAACATCGATAGACCCACAGCTATTTTGTTGTGCCCTCATGACTGAAACATTTACCTTTAATTCCAGGTCAAGAATCACAAGAGGGGCCTCAGCAAGCAGTAAACCAAGAACCAAGAGAAAACAAAGCTATTAAGCCACAGCAAAGAAGATTCAGATGAAACAAAATCCACAGAAAGTGACAAAGACAAATGAATCACATCTGGGATCAGAGCTGGTGCAGGCAGGGAGGCAACAACAGAAGTTAAAGGACTATGGCAGGAAACTGCTAACACCTACAGTATGTGCAAAGATTTTCCTTCATACATCAGAGTGGAGAGAAGTTTAAACAGAGGTGTGTTGTGTTTGTGTCCCACTCTATGTCCCTAATTACAAAAAGAGTGAAACACATGAACTATCCCTCCCTGCTTAATAGACGGGTTTACGAGAAGCGTCACATGTGAGATGTGTGCAGGCGGGGGGCAGAAAGTTAACCAGAATGACTGAGAGCTTATGAGAAGATCAACGTTTGATGTTGATTTTGTTCCTTAAACTGCACAAATCAGAGAAGTAATGGATGGAAAATGTTCATTATCTCAAGAAGGGAAAACCTCCCAGTTAGCTCACAGTTCAGAATTAGCTGTTAGCTTCAGAGATCAGGTCAGAGTCCAGGATTTTATGAAGGAGGTGGATGATTTTACACTGAAACTGCAGGAAGAAACGTTAAGTTTAAGGTCAGACAGCTCACTCTGTTACTGAGTGTTTATGGATGTTTAGTGTAGTTTCAGTGTGTTTATGTATAAACTGATGTCTTTGGGTGGAAAATGCGTCCTGTTCTTACGTAAAAAATGTTCAGAGAGAAAAATCTGTGAAGAAAGGTGAACATGCTTTCTGGTCATAATCCTGTGTGCCTGATCAATAATACTGATTAAATCCTGTATTGCCTGTATACACTGCAGGTCAGTGTTGAGTATAGTATGAGGAAACAGCAGGATTTTTGTTAATGTTATGACTGTGATCAGAATCAGTGCATGCTAATGGTACTGTAATGTCTGTAGATGTCTATCTTACAGACATAAATAATAAACTGAGCCGACAGGATCTTCTGGTCCTAACTTTCATTCATGACAGTTACTTTACTGACATTACTTTGTTTTTCATGCTAACGTTTATTTTTTTTTTTTATGCTAGTATGACCTTATTGTTTCTATGCTAACATTACTTTTGTGAAGGCAGCTTCTGTGCTTTTAACCCATGTTGATGATTTTGGACACATTCAATGTATTTTGTCTGTGTAGTCTGTGTTAGTGTTATCACTGCTACTAGCTGCCATTGTTTTCCCCTTGGGTACAACATTTTCACTGTAAATAACAAATATTACATCAAAGGCATTACATCAGTTGTTCAAGGTGCTGTTTCCAACTTGAGTGTGTGTCATATTTTAGCTAGCTGAAGCTGACAAAGGTCTATGGTATGATGAAAAAATGTCCAAGCTAGTGTTAAAGGTCTCACTTAGAATGCCCGAGACACACTTCACCCAAACCTACCTCTAAAATAATTTTCTGTAAAAACTCAATGAAGATGGACAATTAACTAAAAAAACATGATTGAAAATACTGTAAGTTCAACTGTTACTAAACTTTTGTGCAAGTTAACACTCCTTCTTAGATCAGCAGGAAGCCAGTGGCCTGCAAAGCAAGCTGTGGTTTCTGCACCTGACACAGACAAATACATACATCTCTGATCTGTGTCTGTGAAGTTTGGGAAATAACTATATGTTCTGTACAATGTAAACAAAAATCATCCAATAGTTTGCTGATGTTCTGGTTGGTGACCATATATGGAGTTTAAGATGTAGATGCTTGAAAACAAATGATATAAAAGTGGAGGCCAGAGAGGTCTCAGGGCTTTTTATGCCCTTTTTGCTTTTTGACTTCTTTAAATCCTAGAGAGAGTTTTCTTCTTTTTAACTTTTACATTCAAGTTTTTGTATTTTACTTTTTACATTTTGTAATACTAGTTTTTGTAAAAAATAAATAAAACTGGTTTGTATTTTCATGCACTCCAACCAAAGTTCCTGGCTTGTGCTCATCTCTGAGGTCTTCTGGTTAGCCCTTTAAGGTAAGCAAGATGCCCTCTGAGATACGGCTGACATTAGATCTAAATTTATTTATAGTGAAAATTATAATGGAAATTGCTAAGGATAAACATGCAATGTTTATTAATTAACAGTTTTGGACAAATTGAAATTGATCTATTGCACCTGTAATAGAAGTATAATTTCAGTATAGAACCTGTAATAAGCATATCTGATTGAAAGGTGTATGTGTTGTCGGGGCACTGAAGCCGCACTATAAAACTGGACGAGTGCCCTCAGCCGACAGAGTGGACCTCCTCTAGAGATAGCCTGTTAAAGGGTCATCTTGGACTACTTTCAAACCTCCAGCACCTGTTAACACCCTCATATTTTCATTGTAATCCAGCTGTCAGGCTTTCCTGACTAAATATGAAATAAGTCATTTAAAAAATGTTCTCTGCTGAATTTAACTAATATGCTTCCTTTTATAAATTTGTACAGAGGAATGAAAATATGGAACGATTTGTCATCAGACACGAACAAGTAAAACTTTTTAAAACAGAATATGTGACTATATGATCGTTAAGGGGGGATTTCTTTGTCATCTTATTCTTAGTCACTGCTGTTTTCAGTGGTGAAACTACCGTTTCTGAGCTGTATCAAATGTTTTTTACTGACTATGTAGATATAGTGTGGGTAGTGATGTTATTGCTGCAAGGAGGTGACCCTCGCGCTCTGCAGGGAGAACTCCAACATGACAGCGTTTAGCTGGGGTCTCGTGAGTAACTAACCCTAACCCTGCTCTTAAAAGAGAGTGTCTTTTACACCCTGGCTCTATAACAGAAATTAGATGACATTCAGCTGTTTGTATTTGGAAAAATAAATAAACTTGAGGCTTGTCTTATGTAGTTGTGTGATAAAAATAAGTGAGGTGCATGCCAACTGTCTGAACATTAAAAACAGGTCTGTATTAATCAGATGCTGTCTGAGTTTTATGACATAATGTCTTCATTTTGATTTAACTCCCTTTTGAGTTTCACTTGAGGTAATAGCTCACTTCCACACATGTAAAATTAATACACAAACTCATAATGAATGTCAGACTTCACTGATGGGACTTGAGATTTCCCTCTTTGCTGACCCATGAGAATTTCTCCTGGAGCACCCAACAATGTCTTCTCAAACACAAACACACAAGCAGGTGAATGTAAAACAATCGGCCTGCAATGCCTCATCTGAAATGAAATGAGGGAGATCTGGCCATGACCTCTATCATGACATCGTTCTCACCTGACTAAATCCCTAACAACAGGACAACAAACATGAGCAGCCAGATAAATTAGCCAGATTATCTAAACCACTTAATTTGATGTTAAAACTGAAAGCAAATACACCTGTAATGTTGCAAATAATTCCTAAATGCACAGGAAAAGTGTGAGTGTGAATGAGAGTTCTGGATTTCTCAATAAAACTAACAAAAACCTCTTAAATCGGATACGTATAAATAATGAAACTATCACTGATCCTCTACTTATTTCCCAAGCTTTCAACCGTCATTTCTCATCTATTCTGTGGTTCCCAACACTTTAATTCTTCTGATATGGCTGGCTCTTTAAACTGCACTACCTCTAACGGTTCTTTTTTCTTTAGAAAAATTCTTCCTATTGATGTCTTTTATGTTATGAATGAGTTAAAAGAGAGTAGTGCTGGTCCAGATGGTTTTGAAGCTACATTTGTTAAACTTACAGCTCATGTTCTAATGTATCCCCTTGCTGATTTATTTAATATGACTTTATCTACTTGTTCAATTCCCCCCATATGGAAATGTGCTAGAGTTACCCCTCTTTTCAAAGGAGGAGATCCACTAGATGTGAATAACTACAGACCAATCTCTATTATCTGTACCATTGCCAAATTTTTTGAGAAACTTATCTTTAATCAATCATATCAGTACATCAATCTGTACAATTCTATCTCCAACCCAATCTGGCTTTAGACCTAATTTCTCCACCACAACAGCCCTGCTAAAATTCACCAATGATGTGTTCTCCTCCTTTGATAAAGGCCTACTTACAGGTCCAATTTTTATTGATCTTTCCAAAGCTTTTGATTTGGTTGATCACTACCTCCTCCTTGATAAGCTATATTCTGTTGGTCTATCTTAAAATGCTCTCCTCTGGTTTAATGCCTATCTTGCAAAATTTAATGTCTCATTTAAGACAAAGTAAATAAACTGCTGTAAGTACAAGTCATGGGCAGACAGCGTGTCGCTAACAGGGATTTTGAAGGGTAACAATCAAACCAGCATCTAACGAGTCCGAAGTTCCTGTATCACATCATAAGCTTTGTCGTACTTTATATATTTCTGTATACTAAGAAAACACATAGGAAACACGTGTAAATCATGTGATATCTTGTCTGTTTTTGATGAGAACATAAATCTGTTGTCACAATAGAACAATACTATAAATTTGAATTTCACTTTGTTGGTAAAATCACACATCTGAACCAGTCCATGGCATATGGGTATCAGCATCACAGAGAACCTGTCACGGACATCACACATCTCCACCCTAGTAAAAAATGTTCAAAACGACTATATTTCTTAAGGAAACTTAAGAAGGCAAAATTCCCGTCCCAAGTTCTTGAAAGCATCCTGACTGGAAACATCACAAATTACATGAGATGTGCACGGCCCAAGACAGGAAGGTTCTGCAGCGGGTGATTAAAACCGCCCAGAACATCAATGGTACCCTTCTCCCATCTACCAAGCATCAGTGATATCGGTGAGGTGAGGCTCCTGCACAGAGCCCAAAGGATACTAAAAGACAATACCTACCCAACCACAGCCTGTTCAACCTGCTGCTGTCTGACAAGAGATACAGAAGTATCCGCTGTCATACCACCAGACTACAGAGCAGCTTCTTTCCTCAGGCTGTGAGACTCCTCAATTCATCCTCTGCACTACAATATAACAAATAGTTTATTTATGACTTATTATTTATCAATCCATTTCTTTAATTTCTGTTTTTTGAGTGACTACAAACTACATTTCACTATACAACCATGTGTTGTAAAATGATAATAAATGAATTTTGAATTTAGTGATAAAACTGAAAGCAAATACACTTGTAATGTTGCAAATAATTCCTAAATACACAGGAAAACCGTGAGTGTGGATGAAAGTTCTGGATAGTAGAACCAGGATATCTGGAAAACAGTCAGCTTCATTTTCTGCTCCAAGTAAGTTCGGCAAAGGTGTCGTTCTTCAGAAACATGTTTTTTGGTTGTTTGTTTGTTTGGGGTTTTTTTCTCGGTCCTGTTTATTTTTTCAAAAACTTTTATTCATAATCAAGTTAACAGTACAATATAAGATGCCACATGGAGCAGACAGAAGAACATGTATAGAAAGCAAAGATTAGATTAGATTACAAGATTAGTTAAATAAATAAACGTAATAAGAGCAACATTAAGTAAATTGAGTGAATGATGAGTAAATAAACAACCTAAAACAAACACAGAAATATAGTAAAATTACGAATTACACAAACAAATTGTATCTGTTGATTAGTCTGAAGGTTTTACAGCCTTTTTGTTGACAGAAGAGTCAGAAACCTGGTTCAGCTATTACTCCAACACAACATGACATCATCTGGCAATGATCTGCGCTGGCCATCACATACATGCAAGTGTACGTTCCTGGTGGATTACTTTGTAATGTGAACGCCGTATTCAACTATTAACTTCATGATCGTAGCAATGTAAGAGAAAACATTTGTGATCATTTGAGTTGTAAAATCCTGTCCTGTCTCTCACCACACAGTGGTTTTAAATGAGTATTTAAAACCACTGTGTGGTGTTTTGGCATCTGATAAGCCTTTAAATGCATAAATCTGTAACTCCAACTGGACTTCCTGGATTGATTTCATCACATCTCCACCAACACAGTCACTTGTGCTGTTTTAACATGGAGCAGTTTTCGGACTTATGCAGCCTAACATGGGGGTTTGTTTACAACCCATCTGATTGTCTGTCTCACATTGGTGAGTACAATGTTATCATAACTTAATTTCAGAGTGACCAAAAATGCAAAAGTCAATCTCACATAATATAACAGAGTGTCTAAAAACAAATGAACCCAGAAAGTCATCAGAATCAGTTTTATTAGCAAAGTTTGCAGCATACAAAGACTGTCTTGGCTTTTGTTTGCACAAGTGTAACAGGAGAATGAAAATAGAACAAAAGTAAGGTAATAATAATAAAAGCAAAGTAATATTAAAATTGAATTAAACATTTTAAACCTGGGGGTGAGACAGTAGAGAGGGGGAAGTACAACATTGATTGTAGTTACAGGAAGAAAGAGACTTTACTGTCAGGTATCCCCCCCCAGACCGACGAAATCACTGACGTCAAATCACTGACATCTGTAGTCAAAAAGGAAGTAAGGTCATATTTAAATTAGGCCAGCCCTCATCCTGTCTGCACTGCCAAGTGTCAAGTCAGGATGTCATTTGCAAACAATGCTAGAATGATGAAGGTTTTGTCATCTGTCTACCTTCAAGGTAAGATATTATCACCTTGAAATTTGACTTTTAATTCATTTATAAAGATCATCAGAAACATCAATATGAGATTTTATATGTAGCATCATCAGTTAGTCTCACTGAGATCAAGGTGTCTTCAGGTCTTAAATAGAAATGGAACAGATACATAATACACATTTAAATACAGTTAAAAAGAGAGAAAAAAAGATAAAATTGAATAAAACAGCAGAATAAATGTTACAGTGCAGCATGAGATATGAATCAAACTCCAAATTTGAGTGAATAAAAGGCAGCAGCAAACAGAGAAGTGTCATGGATGAGGACAGGACAGACAAGTGGAGGACCAAAACGCAGACACTCAAGCCAGGCAGGTGAAATGAGAAGAAAATTTAACACAAAAAAGCAAAAAACACAGGTAGCAACGAGAGGCGGTCCACAACAGGTAACCAGGGGGGCAAAGCAGGCAGGAAATAAATAGGCAAACCGGATCAGGATGGCTGAACCATGAGAGTTTATAGAAGCAACATTGATAAGATAACAAAGGAAATGGACCGATATAAGTACAGAGGAGCTGATGAGGGAATGAGAAGCAGGTGTAGAATTACTGAGTGGAAACGGGTGCATAAATGTGAAGAGGAGGGAGGGCATCTGGTGGACAAGTTGAGAACGGCAGGTCTGGGGAGTTGAAAGAGAGAACATGGCCAGGGAGAAGAAATGCAGAGAACTGGGGATGAGAGACTGGCTGCAGAGAGGGACTGAGGAGCAGACCGTGACAGAAAGTCTTTATCCTTGATTTAAAAAAACTGAGAGATGCAGCAGACCTGCAGTTTTCTGGGAGTTTGATCCACATATGTTGTGCACAGAAACCGAAAGCTGCTTCTCAATGTTTAGTTTTGACTCTGTGGACAGAAAGTGAGAAGAGAAAGAGTCTTAAATTAAAAGTTTAAATTAATCTATCGGGATGAGACTTTCATGTTTTAAAGTGATTTTGTAATTCCTTCCATTTATATGGTGCAAAGAACTGGAAGGCTAAATTATTGGTCGGGTATCAAGAACTAGCCGGTCCTCAGATCTTCTCTGATGAAGACTTTAAAGCAAGCCTTTATGGGGCCCTAAGCAGAATTTGATTTGGGGGCCCCCCACTGCCTTGGTGCCGCCAATACTATTGACTATTGTCAATACTTGATCATTTTCACACCTGCTGTAAATCTAACACACCCATTGTCAGTTCTATTAGTTGTAACTGTGTTGTTTACATCATACCATTGCCAGCCTGGCATGTTTTTACCCTGCTATGGTTTTTAATCGTAACAGGTAGCAAACTCACAAGAGTGGCCTGGTGTTAATTTGTACTTTAATATTCAAAGTGATACAGTACGAAGTGGTATACTTAACATGGTGTTCTGAAAATTAACACAATGAACCAGCAGAAAATGCATTTACTGTAAACAAGTTGACCACTTTAATTGCTTTTGGTTAAAAAAAAAAAAATCAACAACAACAACAATCAACTTTACAATTAAAATCAAATAACTTATATAAAAAGTACCTCACTCAGTAAAACTTCCTTCTTATATAAAAAAATAAATGCAAATGTGAAAAACAGACAATATGAAATAAATATTCAAATAATGACATAAAATGAAGAGAGGAACCTGTAACAAGATAACAATAATGGTTCAAGAATGAAATATAAAGCTGAATAATTATCTTTGAAAACTATGTATAGATGTGAAAAATGTTCAAGTTGCTTCAATTCAGTTTACTCTTCTTATTTCTTCCTCTTACAAACTACCTCAGTATTCCACTTTCTCCTTAGAATCTGTGTTTTCTGACATTTAATACATCAAAAACCAAAAAGAAACAAAAACATTTCCAGCTCTCTTGTGGGACATTTTAAGCACTCTTGGGGGCCCTCTGGTGGCGATGGGGGCCCTAAGCAGGCACTTAGTTTGTTTATGCATCTGGTCGCCCTGGATGCAGCTCTACAGTGATGAGTTTGACATTTATCTCCTGTAATGTAACACAAGGCACCTCGGAAAATTGCATTATGTTTTTTTTAAGGTGGAATGAGCTCAAGACGTGACTGTGCACCTGCTTGTTCATACGCATGAGAGCCTGACTGCAAAAAGTTGACTTTATTGATTATGTACTTGCTGATATAAATAGTTTGCAGGTCCACAGATATCAATCCTTGATTCACTACTTATGGGTCAGTATTAGAACATGAAAATAGAGGTGTAAAACATCAAAACTTCAAAAGAGAGTGTTTTTTACTCCCTGGCTCTGAATATTATTCAGCTTGTTTGTATTTTGGAATAATAAATAAACTTGAGACTTGTGTGATGTAGTTGTGTGATAAAAAATAGGTACATGCCAACTGTCTGTGTTAATCAGCTGCTGTCTGAGTTTTATGACATCATGTCTTTAACTACCTTTGAGTTTCACTAATATAAGAGAGTTGCGAAAAACAAATTATTCCAGAAAGTCTTCAGAATCACATCTACTTTTACCTTTCTTGTTTGTTTAGATGTTGTTTGAGAACTGAAAGTTTATTCCACTAACTCAGAAATGAAATTGAAAGTGTTATGAGAGGAAACACGTCTGCGCTGCGGTTGAATCAAGATGTAGGAAGTCAATAGTGGTTTAAAACATGACTTTGTTCTTTCCTGACCTGCATATTTCACCCTGTTGTACTGATATAGACAGTAGAATATAACAATAGAAGTAAGATTTTAACTTTTAAATCATTTGATGAAAAAATATTAGACAGTTTATCTTAAAGTGCTTGTTGGTGCATTATTTTGTTGAGGTTCAAGTATTAAGTAAATGTGATGGATAAAAGATTTACACCGTAGTCACCTCAGATCACAGTGAAAGGGGATGTATCATGCACATTTCCAGGTCTGTATTTATTCATGTTTATGGGGCTCTACTGGAATATCTTTGCATGATTTCCAGTTAAAAACTCCTTATTTATCTTCTACTGGCCCTTTATGCAGCCCCTCAGTTCAGCCTCTGTCTGAAACAGGCCGTTTTAGCTCCTGTCTCTTTAAGGCTCCCTTAACGGCTGACTTCTGGCCACCTGAGAAGCTGTTTCAATGATATAAAACAAACTATGATAGTGGGATTTCACCACCTTTTCTCATTCTTTACTCAGTATGTCAAATTCTGAAATATAATCACACATGTTTGAGCCAAAATCTGATCCAAAATATGAGAGAGTGGACAATGTGAACAACACATGGAAAAACCTTAACAACCAAGGCTATGGAACGGGCTGACGACGGACAAGTCGCTTCTGCCACAGACAGGGAACACGAGAAAGATAGGGCTGCCAGTGGCTGCAAGCGTGAGAGACGCAGCAGTTCAGCGACACACACGCACTGCTGAGGTTCACGCATCCAGTGTGTCCCAGGCGTAACTGGTGCTTTTATAGCAACGTTTATTAATATGCACAGTCCTTGTTAAAGGATAAGGCTGCAATTTTCTATATTTTTCTTATTGTCAATAAATCCCATGTGCAGATTCAAACCAACAATGAACTAATCTACTAACATGTATTGTGTGTGTATCAAAGCCTGATATCTTATCCCTCTGTGTTGTAGACCTCCGTTATTGTCCAACAGCTATTAAAAATATGTCAATGACCCACATGGTGTTCCTTCACCACAAAGATTACAGTCACCTTAGTTTGTTGTGCTACATATCACAACCCCCTGACTTTATACTAAAATTATTTACATTGCACAATGTAGAATGAAGTAAAGAGGTTGTGATATGTAGCACAACAAGCTAGCAAAGCTGTAAACAGAACCGCATTCCTGCACATGCTCAAACAAACTAACGTGACCAAACTCTTCATAATGAATGAACATGTCACCCAGTGCAGCGGTGTGACTCACTGATGTGTTTTTAATAGTTTTTGGACAACAATGGAGGTCTACAGCACAGAGGAATAAGATATATCAGGCTTTGATACACACACAATACTTGTTAGTAGATGAATTTATTGTTGGTTTGGTTCTGCACATTAGATTTGTTGATAATAACAAATTATAGAAAATTGCAGCCTTATCCTGGACAAAGGTTTCCTTTGTCCATTATTTCCTTGTTTCCTTCTACCTCCCAAGAGATGTTTGCATCGATGGCGGCATGTCGGTATCAATATAATTATCTCGTCACGGTGTGTCTGTCACTCAGTATTTTTACTTTCATTTTAAAGTTTCTATCTGTGTGACGACATATTGTAAAAATATCTGAATGGAGTTAAACATGTTCTTACAAGCTTGAGTGAGACATGTGATAAACTGCAGGCTTGATGCAAAGTAGTGACGTCTCTGTGTGCAACAGGTAACACAACAAGATGATCTTTGTTTGCATGAATAGCACAACAGTTTTAATACCAAAGAGCAAACAGTGTTTCTGGTTAAGTTTTTCATCTTCACCAAATGAAACGTACAAAACAAAACATCCATGTCTGAGTCAAGAGTATAAACATGAGCTGAAATACAAAATGTCTTCAAATTTACACCCTATTACACCACTGTTTTCAGGAATAAAAGGTTCACACATACAGTATTATATAGAGTACAGTGTGTATTGGTATGTACCACAGCTGCAACAACCCGTTTATTGATTAATTACTAGAAAATTAATCTGCAAAAGTTTTAAATTGATTAATCGTTTAAGCCATTTTTAATAAAAAATGCAGAATCTTCTCTTGTTCCATCTTCTCTAATGTGAGCATGTAGCTGCATGTGAGCGGCTTTACTGTCTTTTACATGGTAGTAAATAGAAAATCTTTGCTTTCTGAGCTGTTGGTCGAAATAAAACAGATATTTGAAGACGTCGTCTTGGACTCAAGGAAATTTTTTGTATTTTCTGACATTTTATAGATAAAGTGATTTATCGACTAATCAACAAATTTATATGCAGATTAACTGATGATGAAAATAATCATTAGTTGCAGCCCTAGTATGTACAACCCCGACTAGATGCTACATGTTCGTAGCAGGGAAAACTGGGGCCCATGCAGGAAAACAGCCAGTATATGTGATAGACCCTTCATCTGGATAAGGGAAAAACTCCCCAAAAAACCCTTTAATGGGGGGAAAAAATTGAAGAAACCTCAGGAAGAGCAACAGAGGAAGATCCCTCTTCCATGACAGACAGACATGCAAAAAGATGATGTGTGTACTTGATGTTGTATGACTTTTTGCCTTGGATTTTGCCTCTCAGGCCACATGCTCCATGCATCCTGACAGGAAGAGAGCTGAAGACTATTTTGAGGGATTAAAAATTGCTCCTCTGCCCTGAAGTGGGTTGGACTGCCTGGGTGCAGGACTGGAAAATGGATATAATAAAAGGAACTATTTTCATGTTATTTTCGTTGTAAAATGAGTTGAGCAAGACATGTAAAAGAGAACAGAGACTGCAAGGCAGCACTGATTCTGCCCTTTTGTCCTGACTGCACAACAAACACTTCCACATTTGTGTCGGTAATCTCCCAGCAAGGACGTCTGGCAGTTTACGTCCTATAGTTTCTTTTTCAAGGCCGCGCTCTGTGAAGAGCCCTGGTCTTCATGAGAGAGGGTGTGTGGGTGTCCTCGAGGCTTGTTTTGCTCCCAACACAACAACCAACCTGAAAATCCTCTCACACACCCAGTGTGACTATTTGTCTTTGACTTTTATTTGATTCTGGCGGAGATACAGTAGGAATGATAAACACTGGTCCAGTAGGTTTGTGTTTGTGTTTTTCATCCTCCATGAAAAACCAGTCAGGCAGAACAAAGTGGTGCCTTTATTTTGGTTTTCCTGTTCACTTGTAACACTCTCTTTTACATTTTGCTTGAGGCACTAGATTTTCATCATATCTACACATGCTGAATGAACATGTTATCCCAGCTGATGCTTTTGATAAGGTAATATTCACTCTGGGTGTGTGTGTGTGTGTGTGTGTGTGATTTGTGTGTGTTTGCATCCTGCTTGCCATGAAGAACCTCCAAGCTGGAAAAATCCAATGGAAATTATATGGTTGTTTTGCCTTTTTTTTAAATTTTTTTTTACACATAATCAGTCTTTTATTTAAGTATGCACTGACTGATTTTTTTTGTCAACTTGTTTGCAGCAGAAACAAGAAGTGAACAAACCACTGACACATTGTCAGCTTTTAATTTCATATGTTGAAATGGTTCATTTCCACATCCAGCAGTTACAGAGCAACATTATCATTCATGTGGAGTCGTGTTTCTGTCCACCTGGTGAATGTAAGTCCAATATTTACTCTCTTCTAGCTCTGTTTTTACTCTCTACCAACTCCTGAGGGAAATATCTGGCTCTTTAGCTGCTAAATGCTCCACTATGTTCACCAGCTAGTCTACAGCTAACTGTGTCTGTTTGCTGTTTGGTGCTGAGCAGGTAGTGTACAGTGGCTTTTTAAAACTTTTTCTCCTGCATCATTTTCAGCAGTAAGGCTCTCAGTCAGTTAATCTCTGTGTTTGGGGTCTTTAACAGCTCCAGATCAAACATAAGTCTTCAATTTATCATCCTCAGAGTCATGGTGCACTAGAGTCATTTCACCAGCATTTGAAATTTTTGATTTGCACTTATTGTACTGAGCTAAAAGCTGAGTGGGAGGAGGGGCTGCCTTGGCTTTTATTGTCAGCTAGAGAGGTTTTACAAGAAAGCACCAGGTTCAGACCCAATGATCTTGTGTTTGAGTACACAGTGCATAGCTTTTGGCCATTGTACAGGATCAAAAATCTGTCAAAATCTGTCATAGAGTTACTGAAACCATATCATGTTCAAGTTTCTCGCACGACTGAAGCATCATTAACAGTAACAACAGAATAATATGACTTCCTGTAAATAAAATAGGGAAGTAAAACTACTGCAAATTCCCTTCAGGCCAATGAGGTCACAGTGTCTTTTGGACTTTTTCTCTAATCTTTGATTTTTGCTGAAATATTGGATCATTTGAACATTTATTGAAATGAAAGCATGTGAGAAGTTTAGAGGGAAAAATCACTATTTGGTGGAGCTGTTAACAACTCATAGACATGTGAAATGTGACCCCGACTACACACTGCTTTTTGTAAGACGTCAAAAGCCAAAAAGGTTGGAAACCACTGGTTTCATCTTTAACAATGTGTTGTATTTTAAAAGCTTGTTATATTATCCATTGTGTCAAATCTTCATCTGAAAAGTAACTAAAGCTGTCAAATAAATGTAGTGGAGTAGAAAGTACAATATTTCCCTCTGAAATGTAGAAAGTAGCATCACATGGAAATACTCAAGTAAAAGTACTTCAAACTGTACTTAAGTACAGTACTTGAGTAAATGTACTAAGTTACTTTCCTCCATTGAAAATGACATGAGAAAAGTCACACAAAAAACTGAGGAGGATCATGTTACTGAATCTAAATATTCATCAGTTCTTTAATAACAATGGAAGATTACAGAGATTTATGAAAGTTATGTTTGTATGGTTGTGACAGTTGGTTCAAGTATTTTACATGTGGGTATTTTACACATGCTTTCTAGAAGAGCAGTTTAACCCATTTAGACAAACAAGCCTAACTCAGTGAACTGACATTTGAATTCTGTGTGACAACCTGCAAGTGATTGGGAAAAATGTTATGAATGTAAAATCAATGTTGCCAGACAGCGATAATTCATATCACATAGTATGATCTTCCTGTCTTGCCGCTGCTCCCTTTGTACATTTAGCTGAGGGAGACTTATCAGTCTCAACTGAGACAACTCCCTCTAGTCTGCTGCAGCACCTTCGGCCTTTATTTACCTTCAGAGTGAGTTTACTGCCTGTATCCCAGACTGGATCCTGCTGCCTGCTATACCTCACTTCACTGAGACAATAAAATTGACCTTGACCTCGTGATACCTCGTCAACAAACACAAACCGAGAGAACAGATCAGTGTTTTGTTAAATTCACTATGAGAGAGCCAGAGGCAGCCGGCCACCTGGAGCAGCAGATGTGCATGTATGTATGAATGACGGACAAAATCTTAGAGGATACATGACATCTCCTGTATCATCACTTTCAGCTCCTGCCTTCCACATACCATACATCAGTTAATGAACGGACATGACGATATTGCTTTGAATCTCATGTACCTGGCGCTTCTTAAATTGGTCTTGAGTTAATTTAAATTATATATATTATATATATATATTTAATATTTCAAATCATTTTACACAGTTCAGAGTGTAAAATGTATTTTACTAACATATCTGATGTTGACTGTCATGCAAGCTGAAGACAAAAACAACAAAAGTGGACAATAAAGTTGTTTTGATTTTGATTTTTGTACTGTAACTATTAATATCAGTTTACAGGACTGTCAGGACTCAGAATGGCTGATAGAGCAGCATTCAACTTCTTGTGCATGTTGTAATAACTCACAATTTTTACACATTGTGCAAGAACAAAAATTCTGATAAATTAATTCATTATATTGCCCAGATCTAGTACCCTATTGTAAAGTGTTACTATGTTTTAAAGTCACATTACATGACAGAATTGATCTGATAATGAAAGCTCTTATTCAGAGTAAATTGCAGAAAGCATTCAAGTGTGTGTATGTATGTGTGCGTGCCTCTGCATGACCTGATTTGTGAGTTACACCCAATTGGTTGGCAAAAAGGAAGGAGGAGCCACTGGGCTGCTGCAAGTAGTTTCACTATCTCTCACTTTTTTTTAACAGCAGAGGTGAACTTGCCAAGTGGAGGAAAAGCTGCTCGAGTGTGTGAAGTATTTCTGGTAAGTGTCGTCTCATTTCTTAAAAGTTGCACTTTCATAATGATGATGTTATGAGCTTAATCCATAAATGGTCCAAGCTGGAAAAATCCAATGGAAATTATATGGTTGTTTTGCCTTTTTTTTTTTTTTTTTTTTTACACATAATCAGTCTTTTATTTAAGTATGCACTGACTGATTTTTTTTGTCAACTTGTTTGCAGCAGAAACAAGAAGTGAACAAACCACTGACACATTGTCAGCTTTTAATTTCATATGTTGAAATGGTTCATTTCCACATCCAGCAGTTACAGAGCAACATTATCATTCATGTGGAGTCGTGTTTCTGTCCACCTGGTGAATGTAAGTCCAATATTTACTCTCTTCTAGCTCTGTTTTTACTCTCTACCAACTCCTGAGGGAAATATCTGGCTCTTTAGCTGCTAAATGCTCCACTATGTTCACCAGCTAGTCTACAGCTAACTGTGTCTGTTTGCTGTTTGGTGCTGAGCAGGTAGTGTACAGCGGCTTTTTAAAACTTTTTCTCCTACACCATTTTTTTCGGCTATGTTTAAAAATGGGCATTTCCACATACATAAAGACCTGTCACATCTGCCAATTGACAGAAAAACCAAATCATGCTTTTACACCCGCGCTGTTGCAACCCATTCCAGCAGTAAATCAGCCATTTGAACACGTCATAATTGACTGTGTTGGTCCGCTGCCTCGTTCAAAGTCTGGCTGTAGCTACTTCCTAACGGTAACGTGTCACTCGACTAGATATCCAGCTGCATATCCTCTGTGTGCAATGTCTGCCAGATCAGCAGTAAGGCTGAGTTAATCTCTGTGTTTGGGGTCTTTAACAGCTCCAGATCAAACATAAGTCTTCAATTTATCATCCTCAGAGTCATGGGGCACTAGAGTCATTTCACCAGCATTTGAAATTTTTGATTTGCACTTATTGTACTGAGCTAAAAGCTGAGTGGGAGGAGGGGCTGCCTTGGCTTTTATTGTCAGCTAGAGAGGTTTTACAAGAAAGCACCAGGTTCAGACCCAATGATCTTGTGTTTGAGTACACAGTGCATAGCTTTTGGCCATTGTACAGGATCAAAAATCTGTCAAAATCTGTCATAGAGTTACTGAAACCACATCATGTTCAAGTTTCTCACACGACTGAAGCATCATTAACAGTAACAACAGAATAATATGACTTCCTGTAAATAGGGAAGTAAAACTACTGTAAATTCCCTTCAGGCCAATGAGGACACAGTGTCTTTTGGACTTTTTCTCTAATCTTTGATTTTTGCTGAAATATTGGATCATTTGAACATTTATTGAAATGAAAGCATGTGAGAAGTTTAGAGGGAAAAATCACTATTTGGTGGAGCTGTTAACAACTCATAGACATGTGAAATGTGACCCCGACTACACACTGCTTTTTGTAAGACGTCAAAAGACAAAAAAGGTTGGAAACCACTGGTTTCATCTTTAACAATGTGTTGTATTTTAAAAGCTTGTTATATTATCCATTGTGTCAAATCTTCATTTGAAAAGTAACTAAAGCTGTCAGATAAATGTAGTGGAGTAGAAAGTACAATATTTCCCTCTGAAATGTAGAAAGTAGCATCACATGGAAATACTCAAGTAAAAGTACTTCAAACTGTACTTAAGTACAGTACTTGAGTAAATGTATTAAGGTACTTTCCTCCATTGAAAATGACATGAGAAAAGTCACACAAAAAACTGAGAAGGATCATGTTACTGAATCTAAATATTCATCAGTTCTTTAATAACAATGGCAGATTACAGAGATTTATGAAAGTTATGTTTGTATGGTTGTGACAGTTGGTTCAAGTATTTTACATGTGGGTATTTTACACATGCTTTCTAGAAGAGCAGTTTAACCCATTTAGACAAACAAGCCTAACTCAGTGAACTGACATTTGAATTCTGTGTGACAACCTGCAAGTGATTGGGAAAAATGTTATGAATGTAAAAGCAATGTTGCCAGACAGCGATAATTCATATCACATAGTATGATCTTCCTGTCTTGCCGCTGCTCCCTTTGTACATTTAGCTGAGGGAGACTTATCAGTCTCAACTGAGACAACTCCCTCTAGTCTGCTGCAGCACCTTCGGCCTTTATTTACCTTCAGAGTGAGTTTACTGCCTGTATCCCAGACTGGATCCTGCTGCCTGCCATACCTCACGTCACTGAGACAATAAAATTGACCTTGACCTCGTGATACCTCGTCAACAAACACAAACCGAGAGAACAGATCAGTGTTTTGTTAAATTCACTATGAGAGAGCCAGAGGCAGCCGGCCACCTGGAGCAGCAGATGTGCATGTTTGTATGAATGACAGACAAAATCTTAGAGGATACATGACATCTCCTGTATCATCACTTTCAGCTCCTGCCTTCCACATACCATACATCAGTTAATGAACGGACATGATGATATTGCTTTGAATCTCATGTACCTGGCGCTTCTTAAATTGGTCTTGAGTTAATTTAAATTATATATATTATATATATATATATATATATATTTAATATTTCAAATCATTTTACACAGTTCAGAGTGTAAAATGTCTTTTACTAACATATGATGTGATGTATCTGATGTTGACTGTCATGCAAGCTGAAGACAAAAACAACAAAAGTGGACAATAAAGTTGTTTTGATTTTGATTTTTGTACTGTAACTATTAATATCAGTTTACAGGACTGTCAGGACTCAGAATGGCTGATAGAGCAGCATTCAACTTCTTGTGCATGTTGTAATAACTCACAATTTTTACACATTGTGCAAGAACAAAAATTCTGATAAATTAATTCATTATATTGCCCGGATCTAGTACCCTATTGTAAAGTGTTACTATGTTTTAAAGTCACATTACATGACAGAATTGATCTTATAATGAAAGCTCTTATTCAGAGTAAATTGCAGAAAGCATTCAAGTGTGTGTGTGTGTATGTATGTGTGCGCGCCTCTGCATGACCTGAATTGTTGGAGTTACCCCCAATTGGTTGGCAAAAAGGAAGGAGGAGCCACTGGGCTGCTGCAAGTAGTTTCACTATCTCTCACTTTTTTTTAACAGCAGAGGTGAACTTGCCAAGTGGAGGAACAGCTGCTCGTGTGTGCGTGTGAAGTATTTCTAGTAAGTGTTGTCTCATTTCTTGAAAGTTGCACTTTCATAATGAACTTGAATGAATTGGGATTAATAAGTGACAACACTGAAGGAAACAGCTGGAATGAAGTATCTTAAATTCTTCACTCAGAAGAATTTTCATGTTTTGAAATAAGTATGATCTTGTCTCTTTTTGCATATTATGTGTCAAAAAACATTTAGTCTGACTGATAATAAAACTTAATGAATATATGAAGTAATGAAACTGGTAATGTGTTTTTGTCACAATATGACACCAAAAGATCTTTTATCTTTGTTTTCCAGTACAGACATGTCTTCTTCAAGCCTCGTGATTTTACTTCTGTGTGGTAAGTTCACTCACTGAATCATTTGAAAGCACAGCATAAAAGGGAAGTGGTAGTTTTACCACTACTTAACTTACCAAATGATGTGTCAAGACAGTGATCATTTGTATAGAGGCAGAGGTCAGTGTCATGGAGACTCAGACAACACAGGTCATCCACAACAAGAATTCCTTCAATCAATTCAATTGCTTTTTCTTTAAATTTAGCATTTTTGAAACTCTCAGCCTTCTCTTACTAAACGAACAATTTCTGGCGCTAGGGGTCTCTCAATCAAAACAATAACAAAAGAAGGCGTTTGATGATGTCATTAAATAGTATGGGATCATGGGAATTGTTGTCTTTGCCATTGCTGTCATTGCAATCAGCTTCTCCTGGTTTGGATTCCTTCAGTGTGTACCGTTCAGGATGTAACATGTAACAGTCTCTATGGGAAAAATGATTAGGAGGGGAACCCAAAATAGCTCCTCCCACTTCGCAACTCTATAACAGCAATCATGTTTTTAGTCTCCAGAGAGTAGTTCAGTGTAAGGCAGACACCACTGAGCATGTGCAGGAACACAGTTACATTTACAGAGATTCGCTAGCTTGCTGTGCTACATATTACAACCTCTTGACTTTACACTGAAGCTCTTTGAGAAATTAAAGTGTCTGGGTCTGATTGATATGACGAGTATGAATATATGTCGACACAAAGAAATGACGAGATGTGATGGATTCATAGAAGTACATTTGTATTCAGAAGAGGAAATACAACAGAGACGTTCTGAGAGCAGAGACTGAAGGCAACAGCCCGCACTAACGTTAGCTTGGTCTTAATTGTAAGCACTGATGTAACTTTGAGCTTAAAACTTGGATTCTTTGCTGCCTCCAGTCATCAACAGCAGTACACAGGATCCAAAGGAAAAAAGTGGAATTTCTGTTGCGTATGAAATCATGTGGTCTGGATATATCCACAACCAAGTACAGAGGACTTTTTTTTCTAACACTAACTTACTAACATACAAGCTATAGAGACATGGAAAAGTATTAGTTGTTTACAATACGAACCACACATGCTCAGTGGCGTCTGCCTTACACAGAACTACTCTCCAGGACTGAAAAAGTGATCAATTATCAGTCTTAGGAGCCATTTCTAAATGCTGTCTAGTGAAAACATTATTTATCCACATTTGGTGATTTTACATTTTTCAGATAAACATGATGGTCAAAGGATAGATTCACATTTTTTCAAGTATGTCTAAAAACAATAGTCAGGTGCTGTTATGCTCAGCTCAGCTGGAGACCGAAACATGTAAAAAGACACTGAGACCTCTGAGTTACCAAGAAAACAACAAGCTTTATTTTGAAAATAATAAACTGTACTCAAAAGTGCAAAATAAAGCAAACAAATGGGACGGAGATCCCAGACAAAAGGAACAAAAGATGGGGAAGCTACTGAGCTAGCCATGCAATGGGCCGTGGCACCCAGCGCATCCCCCTAAACTATCAAAAGGAAAATATCATCTAAACTTAACCAAAACAAAACTCGATGACTGGACTACTGATGATCTCCAACCCAAACTAAAATAACAAAACTCAACTGCCAATGATAATACATAGAGCTCCAGCTGGTAGGAACCAAGTGTCCTGTCCAGAGGGAGGGGGGTGGGGTGGGGCTGTTTACCTGGCACTAAGATACTAAGAGAGAAATACAGAGGACATTTTTTTTGTTTCCAAATTAACACAAAAAGCATCAAATCTAAAACAAATTTAAAAAATAAGGGATGCATGCCTGCACAAGTTTAATTAGCAGGACACCCTTGCTGTACAGTATGACATCTGGAGAAAGAATTCTCTTGAAATTTAGTCTCTTATGTGCATGTTTCCGTATGTTTTTAGCTCTCAGATTTTCATTGTTTTGATGAATCAGGATGACATCATTTCTCTTGTTTTCTTTTCTAGCACCCATCATGGGTCAGATACCTGTCCCTCTCAGTGCCACTGTCGGAGGGTCCGTCCTGATTCCTTGTTCACTACCACTGAATTCAACAAGCATCAAATGGTTTTACTGGCAACAGGAGCAATCTAACAACATTTTGTTCCACTGGCACATCAGTGAGAAAACACAGACAACAGCCTCTGAATACAGGAACAGGTGTCAAGGCTTCAATACTGAGTTTAGTTCTGGAAATATTTCTATTAGACTAAACAATGTTAGTGTTGGAGATGACCAGAAAACATTCTCGGCCTGTGTTGGTTTTGATTCTACTAAAGGGCTTAAACGTCAGTGCAAATCCTCTTTGCAGGTCTCAGGTATGGAATAGTAGTTTCTTGCTTTCAAACCAAAATCTATACACATCAAAATACTATAAATATCTCTAGTGTGTAAACCATCATGCTTTCTAACACACCCACAGCTGCCTACCAAGATCTTGTCCTGACCATTAACAACACATTAAACAGTGCAACCTGTACGGCACATGGAGGATACCCTGAACCTGAAATGAAATGGACTGGTCAAAACAAATTCAGCGGTGAACAACTGAAACTGAAGGATGCTCAGACGTCCCATCAGCAGCATCCAACCAAGAAAACCTTCTCTGTCACAAGCACCGTCAGTGTCAAAGAGCTGCAGTCTGTAACCTGCCTCGTGTATAACCCTCGCTCCAAACAGCAGATTGAGAAAACCACAGTGATTGATGCTCCTGGTGAGTGATACAGATACAGATAAATAAAGATAATAAGATGCTTCCCTGATGGTATTGCATTATGGATAAGAATCTAAACATCTAAAGTGCCCAAAACTTTTGCACAGTACTGTAATTCTAGTAAATACAATTCACCATTAATAAACTATAATGAAACTTACTTTAAATAAACTATAAGCAGTTTCAGTTGTTTGATTTCTGTATTACATAAGTAACTGAAGATTTGGGCAGCTTGTGGAATATTCAGTTGTGGTAATACATAGCAAGCAATTAGTACATCCATCTATCTATCTATCTATCTATCTATCTATCTATCTATCTATCTATCTATCTAATTAACATCAACATGATGTAAATGAGTCAGATTTAGCCAAAAGGCAAATTTTTAACTGCAGTCCTTGGACAGGTTGATGTTAAACATTAAAAGAAACAAACAAGACAAACAAAAGCCAGATATTGACGTGTTCAAAGATGTGTTTATATTATTGCAACATGTTAAAATAATTTGTTACTCTGTTATGTCTCCTAATTTACAGGTGAGGAGCTGCTGAGTGCAATAGGTGTATCAATTGGAGTTGTTGCTGCCATATTATTGTTATTATTTGTGTGTTTTCTCTACAGAAGACGTGAGTAACTGTTTTTATTTATTCTCTATTGTGATTGTTATTTGCTATCTTTTTGTTGCTGGATATAAAGATATCATCAACTTGTGAAAAACCATGAACTCAAATACCACACAGACACCTTGTGTACAAAACAGTTTATGTGCAGATGTACCCACCTTCTGATTCTATCCACAAGAATATCCTATATTCATACTGTCAGTGGTATTGAGCAAAAACATACAACAGTTTGATATAACAAAACAATCAAAGATGAGTGGTCCACTAAATAGCTTCTTCTGAGCTTTCAACCACATCTCACATCAGCTAACTGAGTCTGCTCAGGTGTCTTTAAGTGACTGGTCATACATGTGTACAGCCGAGGTGTTTTCTATCTGTGCAGCCGAGGGGCCACCGATGGACTTTTTCTCACTGACAGTCCCGGTGCTTCCTCTGCAGGCTCCACTTCACTCAAGCTGCCCATCAGACCAGCTGCTTCTTCCCACTTTAACCTGAATAACAAACCGGGGCTCAGTGCTCCGGTTGGATCCACATGGAGAACTGGGGCTAGTGTTAGCTGGGAGGAGCGGAGCGTTAGCCGCTGCATGGCTGGAGGGAAGCACAGCCAGCTAGCCTCTGCTAGCCTCCCAGCTAACGTTAGCCTTGGCTCTCTATGTGGATCGAACCGGAGCACTGAGACCCAGTTTGTCATTCACGTTAAAGTGGGAGGAAGCACCGGGACCGTCAGGGTAAAACAGTCTGTGGAGGGAAGCACCATCAGGGGCGGAGGAGAAGGCAACAAATCCGCCTCTCATAATCGGCAGAAATGGCTGCTGCCGATATTTCATTTTAAAGCTTTTATCGGCCGATACCAATGATGTGCCGATAATATCGTGCATCCCTATTCATAAAAGTATCAAAGTGGTTTAAAAATCAATTAAAACAGAAATTAAATCTGTATCTTATATGGTAGTGTACAAAGAATAGAATAAATAGTGTAGGTAACATCCATACGACACACACACACACACACAAAACGAAACAAGTCTCTCTTCCTGTGTGAGTGGTTCACATTAACATTGACATCATTTAGAGAGGTGTAAAACATCAATAGATCCTCAACTATTTTGTTGTGCCCTCATGACTGAAACATTTACCTTTAATTCCAGGTAAAACAATTGAACTGGAGGCCTTACCAAGTAGTAAACCAAGAAGACTCAGCAGCCGAGGAAGAGAGAATTGCTCCTGTTTCTTCTTCCAACTCATCAGAAGGTGATGTTTCTGAGGGCAACGTTTATTAGACAATCAAGCTTTGTCTTGCCATTTCTCTCTGAGGCGGGATGCTGCTGTAGACGATGCTTCCAATGAGGACACCACTGCTGCTGCTGCTGTTACTGCTGATACAGAAGAGAAAACAAACGTATTAAGTGACAGCAACGAAGATTCAGATGAAACAAAATCCACAGAAAGACAAATGAATCAGATCTGGGATCAGAGCTGGTGCAGGCAGGGAGGCAACAACAGAAGTTAAAGGACTATGGCAGGAAACTGCTAACACCCACAGTATGTGCAAAGATTTTCCTTCATACATCAGAGTGGAGAGAAGTTTAAACAGATGTGTGTTGTGCTTTTGTCACACTCCATGTAACACATGAACTATCCCTCCCTGCATAAAGTGGACCTATTATGCATTTCCTTATTTTCAGATATATATATATATGTATGATGTCACAGTGTTGGATGTTGGATGTTGTTGATGTTCAAATAATGAGGTAAACGTATGTATAAATTATCCCTGTGAGCAAAAAGCGCTGACTTTAGACTGCTCTGAACGCTTATCTTAAATTTTTCTACTTTCAAGAAATGTTGATTTTAATTTAATTTCAAAGAGTATAGATGCACAAGAGACGAAACCATCACATTCATTCAAATTCATCACATCTTATGCTCCCAAAATCGATGAATTTCACATCCAAATCAGAAGTGCAGTAAAAAAAAAAAAATTAAAAATAAGTCATCAGTAAAATTACAGTTACAGTATACGAGTGATAACATCATAGTAGAAATACCACTGAAGTTCCACCACTTACAATACCTGATTTAATACCATGGTAAAACCAGAAGTCCCATTCAGGACACACTCCTTTATTTGAAAACTTTTCATAAACATGAACAATTGATCAGAAACTTTGTGTATTTCTTTATGTAAGCATACAGGCTGCATTAGAATAAAAGTTATAAATTAAATACTGGCCTGTGGCCTTCAACTAGAAAGCAAAACAGCCTAATAAACATTTCAAATCAGAGGAACTGTATGAAATATGATGCTGTAACAACAAATACAGCTGTGTGATTATGTGCTCTCGTTTTGGTTTGCAATCTTGTAGGTATGACTGAAACTTTAAGTGTTTCAGCATTTAAACAGACACACTCTGGCTATATTAGAATAATAACTGAGTTATAAAATGGGGTGTTGATACTACTGATAACTAAAAATGGTGGTATTGATTTGGTATCTATTTATCTCTGAGATCTATGTATTGATTTTTGTGACATCCCTAATTTTATCTACTTTGTAATAAGGTTATCAAGTTCTTTAGAAGAATGGTTCCCAAACTGGGATCTGAAGACCACCAGGGGTCCTTGAGAGGGCTGCAGGGGTTCCCAGCAAAAGCACAAATAGATTAATTTCACCTTTATTACACTAACTTCCAGGTAATATGTCTTCTTAGTCCTGTAAGGCCTACAGTTGCAAAGTTACAACAATCAATTCTAGCAAACCTAAAAAAAATCTGTAAATGTTTTTTTTAAGACCACATTTACATAGTTAATCGGTCCTATTGTTTATCCTTGCAATGCTATTGGATAGTAAATGTGTTTATAGGTCCAATGTTGCAATATCACATTTCCCTAAAAACTTACTAAAACATTAAAAAAAAAAAGAAAACCCTTTAATTTCTGGATCAGAGGCCTCCTACAACAACATCCGGAAGGTGAAAACAGGGTTAGATGGGATTCTTTTGGACAAAATGCTCTCAAACACTGGTCGGTGGTCTATTGTGCATCTATTTTGAGTCCTTGACATGAACAAGTTTGAGATTGCCTGGTTTCTCAAAATCTCAAGAATGCTGGATTTTTCTAGCTTCCATTTATGTCCATTGCTCAGTTTTTGCTTCTCTGGGAAGTGGGGCAAAAAGTTATGTTGTTATGTTATTTTATTTTATGTTATGTTATGTTATGTTATGTTATGTTATGTTATATTATGTTTTTTTATGTCTTTCTATTTAGGACACTCAGAATTTGTAAATCTGAACCCATGATTTGAAAGTTTTTGTTGTTAATAACTGAAATTCTGAATGAATGTTATATAAATCATTGCTTTGATTTTTTAATAAATAAATATTAGTATCCATATTTATAATATTTTTTCTTTTTTCAACACAGGCCATTTCAGCAGAGGCATTAAATAAATGACCATAGAATAGAAAGAATTTTGTTTTACTTTTGTACGGCACATTGTAGGTGGGATGTTTTACTGACATAATGAATGAAGGTCTTGATAATAAGGTAGTCGCCTTTGGTCCAAAATGGCGGAGATGTAGCTGCGGACTGATGTTGCAATGGAACGACCAATTAGCTTTCACTTCTCATCAATCAAGATTTCCCTCTTTGCCGACCCATGAGAATGTCTCCCAGAGCAACCAACAATGTCTTCTCAAACACAAACACACCAGCAAGTGCACATGAAGTGTAGTGAAGGAGATCTGGCCATGACCTCTATCATGAGTCCTAGTTTTTTGAAATTACTTTCTTCTAGTTTTCCTATTTTTGTATTTTGAAAAAAAACATGTTAAATTGAAATCAAGTTGTAAATAAATAACTATTTTTTTGCTTTATACACCTGGTGTTCTCGAGTCTCACTGCTTGGTCCCTGACAACATCACTGAAGAGGAAGACCAGTATGCAACCACATGTGCCCTTCACAATCCATTTGTTCCTGCTCACATCCTTATCCTTGCAGCAGTGTCATCTGTATGTACTTATTTATTTTCAGTGTATCTATATATCTACACTTTGTGAAATATCCTTATTTTGAATTTGTGTTGTATGACCAGTGATTGGCAAACAAAGCCTTGTGTAACTTTAAAGGTTTTTTCCCTCCTGTGGTGTGCAGAGAGAAAGATTTTAAGTTTCAGGGCATTTTAGTGCAAACAGTGACATCTGGTGTTTTGCTGAATGTACATCAACAACCTATACATGTATATACACTCCAGTCTGAGGTCAAAGTTTATATTTTCAATTCCATGTGTTCAGTTTTAGTCTGAAGGCTGCATATTGCTCATCTTGATCTACAGATGTTGTATAGATGTAAATGTATACATTATTGAGTCAATATGCGACAATAAAATAATGCATAATTTGTTGAAGGTCAAATTAAAATTCATTGAAGATCCCTTCCAGGCATGTTTTCACATATATATGGAATCTCAGTTTTATGTAACAATTCTGCTGTTTTTGTGTTACCAGGGAGATCAACTGCATCAAAACAAACGCACCTAATATCTCCCTGAGCCGTATCAGCTTTCCCAGCTTGCAATCATAAGTACTGATGATTAAGCCAACAGTTTAATTATTCTAAAACCAATATTTCTCCCACGCTAATATTCATCATAACATTATTTTATCATATAACCTTTGTTTCCTATTTGGAGTTTTGTTAATAAATTTGCATTTAAATGAGAATTGTTTCATTGCATGAAATTTTGTACAGATATCAAAGATGTCCAGAGACTTTGTTAATAATTTGACTTTCCTCCAGCGCAGAGGCGTCATGCCCCGCAAATATTTGAGATTGGATGACTTGAAAATTGTTAAATATCATTTTCACAATAAAGATTTCAAGGTTTTTATTGTCATTCCAACAGATTGTTCATGTAAAGGAACAAAATTAACATTACTCAGGTTCCAGTGCAATAAACAATACACATAAAATTGTACAAAGTAAGCAAATGAATGTGCAGAGTAAGCAAATATGGGTTTTTTTTATGTATATTAACTAAAGTTTCTTTCCTGTGTGTTTTTATTCGTATTGGAGCTCGTAGAGCCGCTCAGCTGTGGCTGGAAGTCGTGTAGAACCATTACAGCAGTGTGAGGTTTGAATAACCAATCTCAGCTCACGCCATAAAACTTGAATGAACTGGTAAATTACTTCAGAATTTCCCTATTTAAAATGACTTAAGCATCAGTTAACTAAAACCTACATGTAATTAACATCAGTGTTAGCTTGTTGTCCTTTGCTATTAGCAGCTAAATTTGTCAATTGTCATCTGCAGCACTGAAATGTGTCCAACAAAACAAGAGCTGAATAGTTGTCAGTAAAAACAGCAGCTACATGTTTGTGAGCTTTCTTTACGTAACGTTAAAGTCCCTTTCACTCAAAAATGTGTTTCTTCGTCATCCTACAGCTGGATGTTTGAGCTTCACTGTGCAGATGATGTATGTGCAGAGTTTGACACTAAAAGACTGTTTTCACATTCATCCGCTGGAGGAGGAAAGTTTCTCTGAGCTCATTGAAAATCTACTTTTAAGGGGTGGGTCTATGGGCATGATATGTGACATCACAACTAGTTTGGAGCAAACATCAACATTGGCACAGAAAGAAGTAGAACAAGAAAAACATTTAAAGGAAAACATTCAAGAATACATAAAGACATAACGCACATACAAACAGAGAAAGCATACAGCAACCACCCAGAGCACACACTTCAAGTTATCGAATGTTATGGAAAAAACATTGTAAAAAAGTGGGTTTTTAAATTTTGTTTAAAACAGTGAACAGACTCAGCTGATCTAATGGGAGAAGGGAGATGAATCCAGTTTGGGTGCCAGGGCAGCAAAAGCACAGTCGCCTTTGGTTTTTAGTTTGGCATGTGATATGGTCAACAGTTTTTGGTTGGCTGACCTAAGTGACCACTCGGTAGAGTGGAAGGGCTTAGTAGCTCAGAAGTGTAGACCAGCGCTAAAACGTGTAGGGCCTTTATAAGTGATTAAAAGAATCTTAAAATGGACCCTGAACTTCACTGGCAGCCAATGCAGTGAAGCTGAAATAAGAGCAATGTGAGCTCTACGGCCAGTCCTAGTTAATAGCTTAGCTGCTGCATTTAGTACGAGCTGAAGACGTGCCAGAACAACAGTCTCCAGTCTTTAGCCATGTCTGTCAGAATCAGAAAGTCCAATGGGATGTGATCAGATCACTCAGGATAAAGGTAAAAGATCTAGCATTGAATAGAGCAGATTAAGCTGGAGTGATGAATTGCACAGACTGTTTATGATTGTAGGTAATATGGATCAAGTTACTACCGTTGGCTGTAGTGAGCAGGGAGGCATTTCTTGGGCCTAAAGTTTGTGATGAGGGGAATCAGTGAGACCGGGGTAATAGATGGGCTACTGTCAGGAGTCTGAACCGCAGGCAAGTATTTAACATTCCTCTTTGGTATAGCTTTAAGATTTACACAGTATGTGGCATTTACAATGACGGGAATATCACCAGTCCAGTTTGGGTGAAGACCATCATGCCTGAAAAGCGTAGTAGTGAAATTGTCAACGATAGGAATTCCCAGTGATCTGCAGTAGCCTTTTAGCCAGATGTGAAGATTGAGTACACAGCTGAACTTTACGTCTCCCCAGCAAGGAGAAGACATAGCACCGGAGATGACACATTGAGCCCTTGAGTCCAAGAGAGTGTTGATGAGGCTCATAAAGTCCTTTTTCAGTTTTTCTGACTGTTGTGTTTTGATGTCTTTGGAGCCAACATGAAGAATGACAGTTGAGGCTGAAGGGTATTGTTCTAAAAGTGAAGGGAGCTTCACTTTAATGTCCAGATGTTGTAGATAGTTATACCATATAGTTGGGTTGTTAGATCATAAACATATTATAATAATGTAAAAAATAATGTCAAAGTGAAAATGTCTCAAATGTCTCAACAACTATGGGATGGATTAGCACCTTATTGGTATCATCTTGGTCCAGTTGTTTAATCTGTACTTGATTTCCACTGACAGCCGAAACAAACTGAACCAGAGAAATGTACCAGAGTTAGTTTGAACTGCACTAAACAGGTTAAAGTACAAAAAATCTGCTCCATTCATACTGCTTATTTGTCTTTGTCACTTTCTGTGGTTTTTGTTTCATCTGCCTCTTTCTTGTGGTCGTCTGTTTCCTCAGAAGCAGAAGAGTCTTCATTGGTCACATTTGCTGCGGCACCATCCCTCCTCACTGACGGACGGTAAAGTGCAGACTGATGCCCTGGTAGCAAACCGACCATCTCAGGTTCACTTCCATCAGCACTTTCAACACTTCTACTCTGCATGTTGGAAGCATTTCCTCCAGCTGAGCCTCCACTTGCTGATGATGGGTTTGCTGTTGGAAGACAGTTTGATGTTCTTCCTGGAATTAAAGGCAACTATTTTAGTCATGACAATACAAAAAAGGGTGACAGGGCAGTGGTGGTGTTGGACATTTTGTCTTATATTTAGCCATGTTAGGAGCATGGCTTTACGAAGCATAATGTCTGTCAGTGGGTTGGTGTGTCGGTTCACCACTTTCATCCTGACTGAAATATCTCAAAAACTATTTTCTACAGACATCAACGGTGTCCAGAGGATGAATCCTTCTGACTTCGGTAATACTTTAACTTTCCCTCTAGTGCCACCATAAAGTTGACATTTGTGGTTTTAAGTAAAATATCTCAACAAATGTTGGAAGGACTGCCATGACATTTGGTACAGACATTAATGTTCTGCTCTGGTTGAATTGTAATAACTTCCTGTGACTTTCAGGGCAAAGTATTCATTTGTCCAATACTTTGGTTTATGACCAAATATCTGCAAAACTAATGACATTCGCATCTCAGCTGTTTTTTCTATTTAGTGCATGTATGTATAATAAGAACTGGATACGGTGCTGCCACTCAGGCTTGCTGGCAATTTTGCCCAGTGGCCACTCACAGTACTGTAGCAAAAAAAAACCCCTTGGGGCCCAAAAAGCATCTTCTCCATAGACCGCCATTATAAAAGAGACGTCTGTAAAACTATTGACAGGACACGTTGAACTGCAAAGAAGGTCAATTATGACTCTTTCTATTATAAATGTTTGACCCATGAAGGTTTTATGTTTGTAAAACTTTCCTCGAACCTAAAAGAGAAACTCGCTTAAAAAAAAAAAAACTCCCTAACCAGGAAAAAATGGAAGAAACCACCAACGTTTTAAACAAATGGCATCCTGTCACATCTCAAGTGCAACAGAGCACATCCTCAAAAATAACTGAGATGAATCAACACTGAAAGCTCAGGGTAAGATAGTGGACCTCTGAGCTCCAATTGTTATATAGGACTGGTATAATTTGTTATATATAATTTTCCTCAATTCCACTGCTGCATTTGCCACTATGGATATAGGATATCCTTCTGGATAGGCTCAGAAAGTGGGTATAACTACTTTATGCCGGTAGCTTGCTCAATTCCTGTCTTGATAGGTAACAGGAAAAGAATGGTGAATCTGCTAAGAAACAGGAAGCACTCAACCAGTTCTGCAAAAATATCAAATTTAGCATCCTTTTCTCATCAGCTACAACTTGTCCCAAAAAACTGGTTAGATAATATTTTTAACACATCAAATTTAGCTTTATTAAATGTTAGGTGTTTGTCAGGAAAAATATTTTTAATCAATGATTTTATCATCAAGCAAAACCTTGACTTTATGTTTTTAACTGAAACTTGGTTAGACCAAGATAACACTGCAGCTGTTCTTATCGAGACAACCTCTCCCAACTTCAGTTTTATGAGTGAAGCTAGAGTGCATAAGAAAGGAGGTGGAGTTGCCATTTTGTTTAATGATTCCCTCCAATGCAAACAGATGTCTTATGGAAACTTTGATTCTTTTGAATATGTGGCTCTTCAGCTGAATTCCTCTTCTCGAGCTGTATTTCTAAATATCTACAGGCCACCTAAATACTGTGCTACCTTTTTTGATGACTTTGCTGAACTGCTGTCTATAATCTCTATTGACTCTGTGTAGTTATTGTTGGTGATTTTAACATCCATGTTGACAACCCCCAGAACAGCAGCACTAAACAACCGTGTTATGTTCTTGATAACCATGAAGTGACTCAGCATGTGACGGAGCCCAGGCACAACAAGGGCCACACTCTGAACTTAATCATCTCTAAGGGTCCGAATTTGCCCCCTTCTTCACTGACAAAATTCAGAAAATTAGACAAGCTGTCAGTGCCTCCATATCAGGTGCAGGATAAGTGTTGTCCCTGTGTCCACTTAAAATCAATTTGAGTAGTATGACACAGTTCCATCCGATCAACCACAAAAACCTGGAGGACATTATACAACATCTGAAATCCTCCTCTTGCTGCCTTGATATTCTGCCTACAGGCTTTTCCCAAACTGTTTCAAACTGCATGGCCTCAGATCTTCTACAGATTGTCAACACATCTCTTCTCTCAGGTGTCTTCCCACAGGCCCTGAAAACTGCCGTCATCAAGCCACTCTTAAGAAAGAATAATCTAGACACTTCACTAATGAGCAACTATGGGCCCATATCAAACCTCCCATATTCAAGTACAATCATTGAAAAAGCTGTTTTTCAACAGCTGAACAACTTTGTGGCACTAAACAATGCCACGTCTTCCAGTCAGGATTTCAACCACAACACAGCACTGAGACTGCTCTTATTAAGGTCTTCAGTGACATACACTTAAACACTGACAGTGGCAGAATTTCAGTATTTGTATGACTGGATCTCAGTGCCGCATTTGACACAGTCGACCACAACATATCACTAGACAGACTGGAAAACTGGGTGGGACTTTCTGGCACAGAACTGAACTAGTTTGAATCCTACTTAAAGGACAGGGAGTACTGTGTCTCTAGGTAATTACACATCTGAGCAGACAAAAATGACACGCGGAGTTCCCCAAGGCTCCATTCTGGGGCCTCTTCTGTTCAACATCTACTTGCTCTCACCAGCTCAGATTATGGAAAGCAACAAAACATGTTAACACAGTTATGCAGACGACACACAAATGCACAAAACCATATCACCAGGGGACTATGGTCCAATACAAGCACTGAGTAAGTGCATTGAACAAATCAATGATTGGATTTGCCAGAATTTTCTTCAATTAAACAAAGACAAAACTGAAGTAATTGTTTTTGGAGCCTAGGAAGAACAATTAAAACTCAGCGCTCAGCTTCGATCGATAATGTTAAAAACTACAAACCAAGCCAGAAATCTCGGTGTAGTCATGGACTCAGACCCAAATTTCAACAGCCAAATTAAGACAATTACAAAGTCAGCCTACTATCACCTAAAGAATATATCAAGAATTAAAGGACTTATGTCTCAGCAGGATTTGGAAAAACTGGTCCATGTATTTATCTTCAGCAGACTTGACTACTGTAGTGCTGTCTTCACAGGTCTCCCTAAAAAAAATCGATCAGACAGCTGCAGCTGATTCAGACGCTGCTGCTTGAGTCCTCACTAAGACCAAGAAAGAGGATCATATAACTCCAGTTCTCAGATCTTTACACTGGCTTCCTGTCTGTCAAAGAATTGATTTTAAAATACTGCAGTTGGTTTATAAAGTACTGAATGGTTTAGGGCCAAAATACATTTCTGATCTGCTGCTACATTATGGACCATCCAGACCTCTCAGGTCGTCTGGGACAGGTCTGCTTTCTGTCCCCACAGTAACAACTAAACATAGAGAAGCAGCGTTCAGTTTTTATACTCCACATATCTGGAACAAACTCCCAGAAAACTGCAGGCCTGATGCAACTCTCAGTTCTTTTAAATAGTTGAATACTTTTCTGTTTGCCTTTTATTAAACCAAATTTGAGGGTTTAGTATCGTACACTGCACTGTAACTTTTATTCTCTTGTTTTATCTGTCTTATTCTTTTTTAGTGTCTTTTTATTTCCAAATGTAAGACTTTTTAATTGTGTTTAAATGTCTTTTTACTTGTGTTGCTTTTATATTCTGTCTTGATGCCTTTTATGTTCTATGTAAAGCACTTTGAATTGTCTTGTTGTTGAAATATGCTATACAAATAAACTTGCCTTGCCTTATGGTTTCAGCCTAATTGTGTCTTTCCATATCAGGTCACAAGGTGTGTGATATTTGAGTTCATGCATTTTCACTAGTTGATGATATCTGTCCAGCAACAAAAAATTAGCAAATAACAATCGCAATAGAGAATAAATTAAAGTTACTCACGTCTTCTGTAGAGAATCAAACACACAAATAATAATAATAACAATAATATGGCAGCAACGCTTCCAATTGATACACTTATTGTAGAATGATCCCTCAGCAGCTCCTCATCTGTAAATTAGGAGACATAACAGAGTAAGAAATTATTTTAACATGTTGCAATAATATAAACACATCTTTGAACACGTCAATATCTGCTTTTTGTTTGTCTTCCTTGTTTCTTTTAATGTTTAACATCAACCTGTCCAGGGACTGCAGTTAAAAATTCGCCTTTTGGCTAAATCTGACTCATTTACATCATGTTGATGTTAATTAATGTGTGATGCCCCTTATAAATAAATGAATTAATAAAAAATTAAATGTACCATGTAGTACCAAACTAAATATTCCACAAGCTGCCCAAATCTTCAGTCACTTATGGAATACAGAAATCTAGAAACTGAAACCGCTTATAGTTTATTTAAAGTAAGTTTCATTATCATTTATTAATGATGAATTGTGTTTACTAGAATTACAGAACTGAGCAAAAGTTTTAGGAACTTTAGATTCTTATCCATAATGCAATACCACCAGGGAAGCATCTGATCAGTCCCAAATTTATTCTGCAGTATGACAATGAAGTTTTTTTTATTCATTAATTTATCTGTATCACTCACCAGGAGCATCAATCACTGCAGTGTTCTCAATCTGCTGGTTGGAGCGAGGGTTATACACGAGGCAGGTTACAGACTGCAGCTCTTTGACACTGACGGTGCTTGTGACAGAGAAGGTTTTCTTGGTTGGATGCTGCTGATGGGACGTCTGAGCGTCCTTCAGTTTCAGTTGTTCACCGCTGGATTTATTTTGACCAGTCCATTTCACTTCAGGTTCAGGGTATCCTCCATGTGCCGTACAGGTTGCACTGTTTAATGTGCTGTTAATGGTCAGGTTAAGATCTTGGTAGGCAGCTGTGTGTGTGTCAGAAAGCATGATGGTTTACACACTAGAGATATTTATATTATTTTGATGTGTATAGATTTTGGTTTGAAAGCAAGAAACTACTATTCCATACCTGAGACCTGCAAAGAGGATTTGCACTGACGTTCAAGCCTTTTAGTAGAATCAAAACCAACAAAGGCCCAGAATGTTTTCTGGTCATCTCCAACACTAACATTGTTAAGTCTAATAGAAATATTTCCAGAACTAAACTCAGTATTCGAGACTTGACACCTGTTCCTGTAATCCTTAGCAATATCCTCTGTTATCTTGCTGGTGTGCCAGTGGAATAAAATGTTGTTAGATTGCTCCTCCTGCCAGTAAAACCATGTGATGCCCTTTGAATTCACTGGTAGTGAACAAGGAATCAGGACGGACCCTCCAACAGTGGCATTTAGAGGGACAGGTATCTGACCCATGATGGGTGCTAGATAAGAAAAGATTGAGATACAGTAAGAGTTGTCAGTAAGAGGAGAAATGATGTCATCCTGACTAATCAAAACAGTGAGAAACTAAAAGGTAAAAACACATTGAAACATGCACATAAGAGGCTAAATTTCAAGAGAATCCTTTCTTCAGATGTCATACTGTACAGGAAGGGTGTTTAGCTCCTTAATTTTTTTAGATTTGATGTTTTCTGTGTTAATTTGGAAAGAAAAAAAGTTAAGTGCCAGGTAAATACTTATACGACTTATTCATCATTACAAGATCCAGAATCCAGCTTCTCACCCCAGCACATCGAACTCTTCTCTATAGAAGCCACCCCAGACAGCAAGTACTCCTACAAAACCTTCAACTTGCTTAAACCCTGGTGCTTTTATAATTTGTAACTTCAACTGGCAGAACTAAGCTGTTGTGGTGTTGATTTGACTTTCTGTTTCTCAGGTAACAGTCATCTCATCTGTCTCTCATACCAACTACAAAATAGTTAACTCTGCATCATGCATTCAAATCATTCACTAGCCATAGCCTTGTGTACCAGTTTCCCCTTTCCCTTGTGTCTTGTTTGTAAAATGTTGTAATGTTTAGTACTTGTTGTACTGTTTGTTATTGTGCTATTATATGTTAATTGTGACCTGCGGAAGGGACTGCGGATGAAAATTAGCTATAAGCTAACTCTGGTACAGTGCGTCAAATGGTAACATTTATGTTTAACACTCTACATGGTCCCAATAAATAAGACAAATGAATAATTAATAATACAAAGTATGTAACTAAAAATGAACTTGTTGGTCTTTTCTTGTGTTTGCATCTCAGTCACTTAACCTTAAACGACCTATACCCTTGCAAAATCATGATTAAGATCAATAACAACCATCATTCTAATTGACATCTCTTGTGTAATTCATAATTCCCCCATAAAATCATAAAACTATTTGTGTGCACAAATTCCTACAGCAAGGTGCCATACCACTGGTCCGACAGCCCACTATTTCGAAACTCCAATAGTTAAAAATGTCCCAATGATTTGCTTGATTTGATTTATTGAACAGGACAGTGTGCAGTATTAAGCACAAATGATACTGGTACTGCACCAGAGTTAGCTTGAAGCTAATTTGCATCTGTGGTCCATTACAATCAAAACATACAACAGCACAACAACAAACAGTACAAAGCAAACAAACAAAACAAAACAAAACAAAAAACACAAAGAACACACCATACAAAATACAAAGCTACACATACACCCACAATGTCAATTAAAAATTAATAATGTAAACTAGGCTCAGTGGTCACACAGCTCTATTCATTGGACTGAAAGCTCATAGTCCAACAGCCCGTTATCCCGAAAACAAAAGCCCACTGCTCCAAAAATAAACTGTGATGACCCCTGTTGTCATCTGGGAGTTTGTATGAACTCTGATTGGTGTCTCTTTCCTGAAGGTGACTAATTACCTTGACTCAGTGCACCTGAGCCTGGTACACTGACCTTCCTTAAGCCACGGCTACAGTCTCTCTTAGACTCTCGGACTCTCGGCTGCCATGTTGCTGCAGCTCTTTGTCCTCTCTCCCTGCAGGCGCCGGTTTGTTTTGCTTTCATGCACTTTACAGCATTCACACACCTGCATTCTTCACTCATGCATCACATACTCTAATGATACCACTGATTTCCACACCATATACTCTAAATATTTAGCGAATTTGTTTAGTTTGATTTAATAAATTATCTTTTGTTGAACACTGACATGGTGTGTTAACCTTTTGTTGTAGCCACTTGAGCCAGGTCACAACAACAAAACAATTTAACAATTTCATAAAATCACATTATAAAAATTGCACAGATGTGCTGAGTTGACTGGAGGTGTTTCAGAATGTCTAACAGTAACGTTACACATCTTACTTTAGTTTATTTAACTTAGTTCACAGAAGAGCTGTTAAAGTTAAATATCAACCGAAATGAGAAATCTTTCTTTGGGAGTCATACAAAGTCATACCTTATGATTTACATGTTGTGTTATATTAAATTGAACAATATGTTAATAGTCTGGAAAGCAGTTAAGCCGGGAGTCACTGAACTCCAACCCCAGATTGTGTATTTTAAGAGCAATGGGTCGTCAGACTAATGGGCTTTCAGTCCAATGCAACATTTTTCGGACTATTGGGGTTTCAGAATAATGGGCCTTCATCCCGATTGGCAGTCCCCTATTTGCAGTCCCCATTTATATATCTCATTGGCTGCAGAGGTCGGGGTGGATGGAAGATATCCACTAGATTCAGCAAACTCAATTATATTATATCATATTAGTGTTTCAGTGTTCATTTGGGCACCTGACTTTTGGTTTAAGACAGACGTGAAAAACTGTGAATCTATCCTTTGACTACCATGTTTATCGGAAAAATGTAAAATCACCAAATATGGAGAAATATTGTTTTCACTAGATAGCAACAATATGAGTTTTTTTTTTTTATTGTGTTTCATATTAATATGAGCATCCAGGTATCAGTAGGAGGCAGGTGGAGATCAACTGGAAATGTTTGGTTTTATGGTGGAAATATTTTTGGTTTTTCATCATCATCAAAACAATCATATCTCAATTTTAAAAAATTAATTAAATTTTTTTTTTGCAGCTGTATACCTTTCCATCCTATTGACACAAACATGTTTTCTCCACAAACATAAACCAATATATTCTGTATGACCTCCACCACTCAGATCAATATTATGTTTTATCTTGCATTGATCATCTTCATGATGAGGTAGAACTGTTCACGTTGGCATAACACTTTAATGTAAAGCAATGCTCTCTTTAAAGAATAAGGCTGGTGGTAAAAACACATCAATGAGCCAAATCGCTGCACTTCCTTCATCAGGAAGAGTTTGGTTACGTTGGTTTATTTAGAAATGGCTCCAAAGACTAACAGGGATCACGTTTTCAGTCCCGCAGGGGAAGTTCTGTGAAAGGCAGACGCCACTGAGTATGTGCGGTTCGTATTGTAAATAACTGATATATTTATCACTTGTGTATTACAGGGCTTTACAGTTGTTTCATTTAATTAGAGGAGGCTGAGGGTCTGAAAAACGCTAAATTTAAAGAAAAAGCAATTGAATTGATTGAAGGAATTCTTCTTGTTCTGGATCACCTACTTGTGTTAGTAATGAGTCTCTGCCACTCTGAACTCTGTCTGTCTGTAAACAAATTATCCCCAGAATGACGTTTCATTTCAGATGCATATTTGTTGCTACGATCTGAACCAGTAAAACCATCACTTCCCTTTTATAGTGCTGTCAGTGAATCGATGAGTGAACAAATTCCTTACCACAAAGAAGTACAATCACGAGGCTTGAAGACGACATGTCTGTACTGGAAAACAAAGATAAAAGATCCTTTGGTGATCTATGATTAATACTTTCTTATAGTTATGTCATACTGTGAAAACACATTACCAGTTTCATTACTTCATTATGAGGCAGACTGTTTTTTGACACATAATATGCAGAGTGCCAAGATCATACTTATTTCAAAACATGAATATTTTTCTTTTTGCAGCTGTTTCCTTCAGTGTTGTCACTTATTAATCCCAATTCATTCAAGTTCATTATGTAAGTGCAACTGTTAAGAAATGAGACGACACTTACCAATCAAAATACTTCACACACACGAGCAGCTGTTCATCCACTTGGCAAGTTCACCTCTGCTGTTAAAAAAAGTGAGTGAGTGTGAAACTATCTGCAGCAGCCCAGTGGCCCCTCCCCTCTTTGCTATCTGATTGGCTATAACTCACAATTCAGGTCACGCAAAGGCACACGCGCACACACACACACACACACACACACACACGAACAATTAACTTAATAAGAGCTTGCATTATCAGATCAATAATATTATGTAATGTGAATTTAAAACGTAACACTTTACAATAGGGTACTAGATCTGGGCGATATAATGAATTACTTTGATTTATCAGTATTTTTGTTCTTGCACAATGTGTAAAAATGTGAGTTATTACAACATGCAGAAAAAGTTGAACACTGCTATATCAGTCATTCTGAGTCATGACAGTCCTGTAAACTGATATTAATAGTTACAGTACAAAAATCATATTCAAAACATCTTTATTGTCCATCTTTGTTGTTTTTGTCTTCAGCTTGCATGACAGTCAACATCAGATACATCACATCATACAAATCATATGTTAGTAAAAGACATTTTACACTCTGAACTGCTTAAAATGATTTGAAATAATTTAAATTAACTCAAGACCAATTTAAGAAGCGCCAGGTACATGAGATTCAAAGCAATATCGTCATGTCTGTTCATTAACTGATGTATGGTATGTGGAAGGCAGGAGCTGAAAGTGATGATACAGGAGATGTCATGTATCCTCTAAGATTTTGTCCGTCATTCATACATACATGCACATCTGCTGCTCCAGGTGGCCGGCTGCCTCTGGCTCTCTCATAGTGTATTTAACAAAACACTGATCTGTTCTCTTGTGTTTGTTGACGAGGTATCACGAGGTCAAGGTCAATTTTATTGTCTCAGTGACATGAGGTATGGCAGGCAGCAGGATCCAGTCTGGGATACAGGCAGTAAACTCACTCTGAAGGTAAATAAAGGCCGAAGGTGCTGCAGCAGACTAGAGAGAGTTGTCTCAGTTGAGACTGATAAGTCTCCCTCAGCTAAATGTACAAAGGGAGCAGCGGCAAGACAGGAAGATCATACTATGTGATATGAATTATCGCTGTCTGGCAACATCGCTTTTACATTCATAACATTTTTCCCAATCACTTGCAGGTTTTCTCAGTTGTTTTGACACAATTGTCTAAAAACACAATACATTTTGCTTTGTTTTCACACAGAATTGAAATGTGAGTTAGGCTTGTTTGTCTAAATGGGTTAAACTGCTCCTCTAGAAAGCATGTGTAAAATACCCACATGTAAAATATTTGAACCAACTGTCACAACCATACAAACATAACTTGTCATCAAAGAATTGATGAATATTTAGATTCAGTAACATGATCCTCTTTTTTTGTACAACCATATATTTTCCATTTTTCCAGCAGGGATCATTTAGGGATTAAGCTCACAACATCGTCACATTTAGAGGTTCTTCATGGCAAGCAGGATGCAAACTCACACACACACACACACACACACACACACACACCCCCAGAGTGAATTACCTTATCAAAAGCATCAGCTGGGATAACGTGTTCATTCAGCATGTGTAGATATGATCAAAATCTAGTGCCTCAAGCAAAATGTAAAAGAGAGTGTTACAAGTGAAGAGGAAAACCAAAATAAAGGCCCAGCTGCTGCCTGCACCACGTTCAGACTGATGTGTTTTTCATGGAGGATAAAGAAAGTTGGCACACAAACCTACTGGACCAGTGTTTATCATGCCTACTGTATCTCCACCAGAATCAAATAAAGGTCAAAGACAAATGGTCATACTGGGTGTGTGAGAGGATTTGCATGTTGGTTGTTGTGTTGGGAGCAAAACAAGCCTCCAGGACACTTATACACCCTCTCTCATGAAGACCAGGGCTCTTCACAAACAAACAAAGATCATCTTGTTGTGTTACCTGTTGCCCACAGAGACGTCACTACTTTGCATCAAGCCTGCAGTTTATCACATGTCTCACTCAAGCTTGTAAGAACATGTTTAACTCCATTCAGGCATTTTTACAATATGTCGTCACACAGATAGAAACTTTAAAATGAAAGTAAAAATACTGATTGACAGACACACCGTGATGAGATAATTATATTGTCCATATTCGTGACACTTTTCTGTTTGCTGCTGACTTTTATTAACTCAAACTTGGAGTTTCTGATTCATATCTCATGCTGCACTGTAACTTTTATTCTGCTGTTTTATTCAATTTTATCATATTTTTCTCTTTTTAACTGTATTTAAATGTGTATAAGGTCAGGTCTCTTGCTGTATGTGTTTAGACAACAATCTTTCACTTCCTCCTCTCCTCTCTACTGTCCTCCTCCTTATTCCTCTGAACCCGCCTGTGATCTCTTCACTCTCGTACCAATGTGGCAACAGGAAAAAGTATAATAGCATAACATCAGCTGCACAACACCCACCAGTCACTCTAATGCATAACATGTCACTTTCATATATGTCATCAAACTGGACTTTACATTGTGCATTGCATTCAGCCTCCACTGTTGCATCATTTATTTATTGTATGTCACATTTTTTCTCTCACATTTCCTTTGTACAGTCAATATTTCATTTCAAGTTTTATATCTCATTTCTCAATTATTATTCTATTTAAATAATAGTAGATAATAGATAACAGATTAAATTTTTAATTCAGTTTTAATACTTTATTTCATTATTTATACTACTTTACTTTTGTTCTGTTTTTATTTTTCTATGTTGCATTTATGTGAGCAAACACCAAGACACAGTCTTTGTATGCTGCATACTTGGCTTATTAAACTGACCACTAGGAGGAGCCACATGCTCCTTCTAGTGGGAACTAGAAGGAGCATGTGGCTAGATATAGTTGGGCTCGCCTCTACACACAGCACCGGCTCTGGAACCAAACTCCTGAAGAGAGGCTGGACTCTCTACTTTTCCTGAGTTGCCCAGGGTGAGAGGCAGTCCTCACAAGTATCCCCACACCCACCTTTACAAAATAGTGATAGTGGCCAGACTCCAAATGGAGATGTTGTGAGTTATGGCTCACCCAGAGCAACTGAAATCTTACAGCCTGGCCAGGTGAGCCAGGTACACAAGTGACTACTGTAGTATCTGTAAATAATTAATATACACCCTGAAAAACTCTATATTTCAGCAGGGCCAACCTTGGCAAGGACAACCAAGGTGGTAATTAGATTTGTGATCAGAGAAGCAAGTAAAGGTACATTTACAAGGTGAAATGGCCCAGTGTAAATTATTAAATCACTGTCTGGGGAGAGCAGAGTGTATGAATGCTTTCTGTGTTTTATTTATAGTGTATGGGTCATGCTGTATATTTAGTGGTATTCATCACAATTACAAAACCAGAGGTATGGTATATGGGTATATATATTCTACTCATGTGGGGGGTGTGACACCAACAGCAGAGAGGTGATGACATTAAATTTCCTTTTGTGGTCAAGCCTTCAACATGATGGTATGTTCTTAGAGATACAGTAGTAATAAACACATTCTTACCATTGTAAGCAGACCTGTTAAATTTGAGCATTCAAGTTCATTCTTGACCTTTAGGAACAGTATGTGTAACAAATAATCTCAGCTCAAAAGGTCCACTGACTATTTAGAGCTTTTAACTGCATCTCACCATCTGTCCTAAGAGTGGAACTTCAGTCACATGATAATAGAAACAGACAAAATCAACATAATATTCGAGCCTGAATCTGATCCAGAATATGACTTTCAACAACACCAACGACCTCAACAACAAAGATTACAGAACGGACGGCTGTTTATGGACATGCTCAACAAGCTGACATCATCTCACCTGGAAAGTTAAAAAAAACTTTGCAAATGAAGCGTCCAGGGCAGCTGAAACCTGGGCTTTGTCTCACAGGGAGCATTTTTACATATGTTCACCTCAAGTTTTGGAACTTTGACCATTTTTAACATCCAACATCATAACAGAATATAAATGTATATAAATGTGCTTTTGTTGCCTCAACTGAAGCACACACAGCAGTCAGGATGTGAACTTACGTTTACACCTGTTGTGTAGTATTTAAATGTAACTTCAATCTTTAAATGTTCTGTGAACATAATCCAGGCAGAGATTATGTTCAGCAAGGCAACATTACTGGAAACAGAATTTAGTAGAAACGTCATTTCTAGGAGATAGAGTCACATGACCGAAGATTGACATGTATGACGGAGGTCACCAGAGCAAACTCAATTAGCTGATATGAGATGTGGTTGAACGCTCAGAATAAGATAGTTGGTGGACCACTGAGCTTTGATTGTTTTGTAATATAGGACTGTTTGACAGTATGAATACAGGATATTCTTGTGGATAGGCTCAGAAGGTGGGTACATCTGTACATAAACTGTTTTGTACACAAGGTGTCTGTGTGGTTGATGATATCTTTATATCCAGCAACAAAAAGGTAGCGAATAACAATCGCAATAGAGAATACATTGAAGTTACTCATGTTAGGCCTTGGCTACAAGTTTGGCTATCAGCAATAACTAATGATTACCAAAGTTAATTATTAATTATTAAAATCAATAAAAAATATCAATAAGAATTAATAATAACGGGGCACCACCCTGGAGTTAGGGAAAAAGACAGCCAATTCAGTCTCAAAATGTACTAATCTATCAATTTGGAACTTTGATTAATAATTAACTTAATAACTATAATGAAATAATCACCATATCAATAACTAGTAAAGGTTGAAGGATTTTGGAGTTCTTTGCAGAACAGAGGTTGGCAAAACTCATTCTTGTGCAACATTAAAACAGACAGCATGTATGTATATGTATACAAGGTAAAAGAGCAAAACACACAATATTAATCTAGCTATTAGTGTACCTATATACAACTGTATGTGTGTAAGTGGGAGTCCGTGTGTGTGTGTGCATGTGTGCATGCATGTGTGGCAAGATGACGTACGTGATCTAGTGTGATAACATTGTGCGAGAGTTTAGATAGCGGACGTGACTATGGGAGGGAAGTCAATTCAGTTCAATGTATGAAAAACACGTGGGAGAGCTGCAAGCTAGTAGCTGCTGCTGCTCCAGCAGTGATTTTTTAAAATCTTATAGCGCCACCTACAGGTGAAATTGTATCAAATGCTACAGACTTGTTCAGCATCCCCAACTGTACAACTTTGCTGGATTTGTTATCATGGGATATTATATTTAAGTGATACGCAACCTGATAAGTAGTATAGTGGTGTTTCACTAATGGCCACAAGGTGGTGCTATTGGTGCCATGTTTCAATATGTCATGCACATTCTCATGAAGAACTTGTGTACCAAGTTTCCTTTCATTAAAGACAACAAAATTGTAAAAATATAATGTTATAATATTACAGCAGCACTCCTTGTGGGTAGAATTGTATCAAATGTTACACACTTGTGCAGTTTGGCTATATGCACAATATTCCCAAATTTGATGTCAATCCAATTTAGAACTGAAGAGTTTGGTAAACAATTATAGACAAACAGTGATATCCGAAAACAAACAGCTTTTTGGGGGGTCATCTAAATATGGAATGTACCAAGTTTGGTTAAGATTAGATGAAATATGTGCCAAAAGAAGCAAAAAATGTGTTTATCAAAAATCCAAAATGACATTTTTTTATGAGGAAATGGGTGTGGCCTATATCAGTTTACTTGGCATCATCCAACACACTGTGCAAATATTGTTTGGATAGGCCTCACTGTTCATGAGTTATTAAACAAAAACAGCTTTGCAGCTCTCACACAATTATTATACCTACTCTTATATGAGTTATGTTGCTGATATGATACATACTTTGTAAGGGCAGCTGCAGTAAGTACTAAAAGTAAAAAGTAGAAGTATGCGATTCAAAACGCAGTGTTTCTTTGGAGCCGTTTCTAAACAAACTAACATGACCGTAATCTTCAGGGTGAATGTCACCCAGTGCAACGTGTGTCTCACTGATGTGTTTTAAACAGAGGAATAAGATATATCAGGCTTTGGATACACACACAATACTTTAAGTGCGATGAGTAAATTGTTGGTTTGACTCTGCACGAGATTTGCTGACAATAAGTAAAATATAGAAAATGTCCAGACTTATCCCTTTAGTTGTTTCATTAAATCAGAGGAGGCTGAGTGTCTGAAAAACGTTGACCTACTTCTGTTAGGTCTGAATCTCTGTGACCCATGAAGTCTGTCTGTATACAAATTTCCCCTGAAATGAGGCATCATTTCAGACGCATTTTTTATTACTACAGCTCACACCGGTGTTGGGTTTCACTAGCTGACCACATGTGGCCTACTCACAGCACACACACAGAGAACTCTTTTCTTTACAGCAGAAGACACGAGAGCCTGCCTAAGACTCAGTAACTAAGTTATCTAGTGCCAGCAGCTACCACACAAGTCTGCTGGCTGATTTAACAAATACAGGAGCCAAAAAGCAGAGTTAGCTTGCCACTACCTCTAAAAGGACTGCACAAAGGAGTGACCTGGGCCCTCTGACCTGCATGACTGGAGCACCATCTACCCAGCAAAGCCTGCATCCTTCAGCCTTGGAGCCAAACTCATCTCTGCCTGACTCATCCACGGATTCACCAGCTAAAAAGCAGCACAACTGGACTCGGTAACAACTGGGCATAGCCTAGCAACATGTAGTGTAGCATAGCACGGCTAAGCAAGACTGTTTAACTTAATCAATGTACTGTACTAATGTTATTCAGTGAACTATTGCTGTGATGTCTTGTTCATGGTTAGGTTATTGCATAACCACACCACTAAGAGAACCACACAGTTAAGAGGTTTGAAGGCTAGCTCTGCACACTTTGTTTCAGGAAGCACGTGTAGTTCAAGAAGCCACATGGTTTGTTCTGTCGGCCATATTGACTGCATGCCATGTGCTCGATCACCTTGCTGTTGTCTTCTCCCCTACACACATACACTTGTATATAGGTACATTTAGCTAGATTAATATTGTGTGTTTTGCTCTTTTACCTTTTTGTTAAATAAATGCTCTTGGATATACATGTTGTCTGTTTTAACGTTGCACAAGAATGAGTTTTGTGAAACTCTGCTCTGCGAAGAACTCCAAAATCCTTCAACCTTAACTAGCTATTATTATGGTAATTTTGGTTATAGTTATTAAGATAATTATTTATTTGAGTTCAAAATTGATAGCTTAGTAAATTTTATGAGACTGAATTGGCTGTCTTTTTCCCTGGTGCCTCGTTATTATTAATTCTTATTAATAATTTCTATTGATTTTAGTAATCAATAATTATCTTTGATAATCATTTATTATTGCTGATAGCCAAACTTATAGCCAAGGCCCAACACCAGTAAAACCACTACTTCACACTAAATCACAAAGCTTGAAGAAAACATTTCTTCACTGGAAAACAAAGATGAAAGGTCCTTTGTTGATCTATGATTAATACTTTCTTATAGTTATGTCATATTGTGAAAACAGATAACCAGTTTCATTCATTATTGATATATTCATTAAGTTCAATTATGAGGCAGACTACTTCATTTCAGCTGTTTCTTTCAGTGCTGTTACGTATTAATCCCAATTAATTAAAGTTCATTATGTAAGTGCAACTGTTAAGAAATGAGATGACACTTACCAGAAATACTTCACACACAAGCAGCAGTTTTCTCCACTCTGGCTTCTGTTAAAAAGGAAAAAAAATGTGTGAATGTGAAACCACTTGTTCGAGCCAAGTGGTACCACCTTTGCTATTTGATTGGCTATAACTCACAATTGAGGTGCAGAGCTCTGATATGCAATGTGAATTTAAAACATAGTATCACTTTACAGTAGAGTACTAGATCTGGGCGATACAATGAAATAATTTGATTTATCAGAATTTTTGCTCTTGCACACTGTGTAAAGATTATGAGTTATTACAACATGCACAAAAAGTTAAATGCTGCTATTTTAGCCATTCTGAGTCACAACAGTCCTGTAAACTGTGATGTTTATAGTTACAGTACAAAAATCACACTATTATTATATCATATATTTGATGAGTGTAGACGCACTCCTGTCTCACAAGAATACACGTAGTTCACAGTGAGAGTTGAGATACATGCTGCTCGCAACAGGACCAAGAGGACAGAAAAAGTGCAGAAATAACATAATAAAAAATAAAATAATAAAAGCAAACTGTTTGGTAAGTTTGCTTTTATGTCAGCGTGTATTTTCTATAACAGTCATGTTGAGTGTTATAGAACATTCAGTGATTTAGAGCCTCTGTTTTCCTCTGATGAGTTCTGACGACAACTGACTACAGCTGTTTACATCCTGGCATTAGCATTAGCCTGCTTCAGCACCTCTATGGAAACTAATGGACACGGGAGAAAAGTGCATCAGGTGGAACTAAAAGAGTTAAAAATTCAAATTATTAGATTAAATACAAGAAGCTGTACTTTTGATGATCATCCTTTTCTGTGTTGTTTATCCATATAAAATACTGATGCACATCAATGTTGACTTAGTGTTTTTGTAAAAATGAATGTCTTAACTAAGATAACTTCTGTGTTTGCTGTGTGTTTGGTTATATATAATTTATTATCGGGATTATCTTTAAAGTGACACATTAAGATGTAACGTTTTATGTTAACAGACGTCCAGGTCAGACAGGACGTTGGTTGGACCATTGAACAACATAAAGCAGATATGTGATTTCAATTTAGTTTACAGTACAGTTCTGTTGCAATGTGCCAGAGATTACCCTCTAAGAAAGTCAAATTAGGGTCTAACAGTGGGAAATTTAGATGCAATGACCAGGCAGCTTCCATAGCTAATGTTACTAGGGTTGGATAGTGACATCTAGTGCAAATATGTACAAATATGACTTGGTTAAGGTAAACTGTAGTTAATAACAGCGACAGATATGTAGGCCTATCAGTGCATTTTGCAGAGCAAACAGTGGCAGATCTAGAAAACTTTACTTGGGGTGGTAGAGGTTTAGGCATGGTAAACTGTTTGTATTGGCTGAGCGCCATGGTGAAACTATTCATGAACTCCAGTGGTGTAAAACATCTGTCATATCCGATAGAAGAACCAGGTTTAAATTCTAGCTTTTCAAAAACAAGCAACAGCCATTAACCACATCAATAGCTCCAGCCATAACTACAGCAACATGACATCCAGGGACTACAGATGCAAATTAGCTTCGAGCTATCTCTGGTGCAGTGCATCTTTAATGTTTAAAACTGCACACTGTCCTAGTCAATAAATAAATCAATCAATACACCGCTATAGCCACAGCAAAAGGCACAGCTACTTAAGCAGTCTAGATAGATTTTAGTGAGTAAAACAAGCTGAAACTGTAAACAGAACTCTGAAAACTGATGGGTACACCCAGCACCAGCAGGCCACTTGTAATTTTAAAGCACAAACTCAGTGGGTACTGTACAGAAATGAAAGCAGACATAACCTACCTGATGCACGAGCCAATAAATGACCTCAACTGTAAGGATTCTCTGCATTTCCTCCTGGTACCGCTCTTATGTTTTGGAAGTATGACGTGTTTAACAAACACACTCCTAAAGGCCGATAGTGCCTCAGCAGACTAGAAGTATTTTAGTTGAGACTGATAACTCCCCCTCAGCTAAATGCATGAAGGGAGTGGAAAGACAGGAAGATCATACTAGGTGATATGAATTTGATAGTCTTGCTGTCTTGCAGCCCCAAATGATCGATCCACTTTATTTTAAGATGTACATTTTTCAAAAGCTGTTATGTTTATTTTCAAGTGCAGCTTTTTTTTTATTTGAAATGTGACAACATTTATTTACTATTAGAATACTGTTTATAATGCTGTTTATAACCTCGGTATATAATAGAATGTTAGTTTCTTTCATGCTGTTGGTGTATATAGTCATTCACACCTCAGATCAACGGTATTAAATTTTCTATATGTTGTAGTAGCAGCCAGAGGCCAAGCAATCAGCCCGTTCTTAACACGCATGCTTTGAACGGGCACTGCACCTATTACACTTAAAGATAAGTGATGTCTCTTTCCTTTCCTGCAACATGTAAAGTGATTTGGCAGATGTGTGTCAAAGTGTATATCCTCTTCCCTCCGCTGTTAAAAAACTGATGCAAAAGTAACTCTTTGCTCATCTTCAAGTTTTGAGTTTTTGACTCATTGAATAAGAAATGCTTTCAGCTCCAAACCTTATTCCAAAATCTTAACATTTTACACATGCCGTTTATAGCAACAGATTATGATGTACACACGCACACACACACACACACACACACACACACACACACACAGAGTCGTGTATCCATTACTTCAGAGGACAATACACTGATTTAATTTCCCGGAGACTCATCTTAACCTTAACCATAACCACCACATGCCAAACCCTAACCTTAACATAACCCTAAACTAACCTGAACTTTAAACCAAGTCTTCACCCTAAAATTAACGTTAAGGGTACTTACGTTATTTGCTTTTTGTCCTCATAAGTGAGGCGAGTCCCCACAACATGTGGAATACCTGGACCACACACACACACACAGTGGCTGGGAACTATACACCAAAATTCAAACTAAATTCAAGAAATTCAAGAGTACAGAAAACTTACCTAACGGGTGACGGACTGCCAAGAGGAACATCCCTGAGAGAATGAACATACATGTCCCATGCATCATAGAGGAAAACATCCAGCCTCATTCTTATCATGAGTGTTATCACCAACAGTTTCAAAGTTGGATGTCCATGTAAAATAGTCCATGTACTCAGACCATCAGAATGCTTTTTCCTCTTCTGACAGAAATAGTTGAGTACTTTTTGTTGTCGCATCCCTCTTGGAAAATCATTTATGTGACCTGAAGAGGAAAAGGAAATGTGGCTCCAGTATTCTTTGCCGAAGAACAACACATACATTTTCAAGGAGTAGCTTCCTTTTTAGATTAGAGGGAAATCCAGCATGTAAAACGACAAGTTATTAGTGTTACAAGTGTTCAAAAAGCTAGGATGACTTCACTTTCTTCCTTCCAGAAAGTGTATTTCATCTATGCATGTGTGATACCCACAGCAGGTCCAATGGTCACGAAGCCTAAAGAAAATGTTTGTGGTTATCTTTACAGGCAGTGACCTGCAGCTCATCTGTTTAATACGCTATTATAATCTGTGGAATTTCCTGTTATTCTCTGAAACGGATGCACTTCAGTTTCTCTCACACTCTCACCAGCATGTAAGATTGCTTTGACACTATGAATACATTGCATTGTTTAATTTAATTATGCTTTAAACTGCATAGTAGTAGGTTTTCATTTTGGTTGTAATAACTATGCCTTATCATGTTTCTTTCATGGCATAATTCATGTAATTCAGTGCAACTTTCTGTTTTTTTGATTGATTGAATTGTTTATTTAAGTGCCCTGCACCTTTCTGTTGCCCAGCCCATATGGGCTTACAAGACACTAGACCAAAATAACCAAGATGGCCACATGACATATCATAACGTACAGTTCCACAGATTCAGAAATAAAGCATTTCAGAACATTTAGTTTACATGGAAGAAATGTCCTGTTATGATGGATACAATGTTCTCTGTCTTAGCTGCCAAGCATCTCCTATAAATCTCGCTAAAATAAAAATTTCTATATTAAAAAGCCAACTCAACACCTCAACATCGGATAACCAATGTTAAATGTTAAATCATTTACTATGTCTTTTAGGTTTAGGTTTTGTTTGTCATAAACTCGTGCAATATGTGCAACGAAATGCAGGGTGGCAAAAACTTGAAGCTGAGCTAAAAGGACGATAAATAATAATGATTAGAATAAAAATAGAAATGAGAATTGGAAAAATAAATAAAAAGGATACAAATTAGTAGTGTATATTGATCTGGTGTGTATGTGGGCTGTGCAGTATGTAAAAATATACATATGTCACAATTTTAAAGCATCCTGAGACACATCACAACATATCAAGTTTGCAGATGACATCACTCTGGTAGGCCAGATCACAGACGAGTCGGCCTACAGGGAGGAAGTGGAGCATCTGGTGAGCATCAGAGACATTTCGCACCCAAACCACGGACTGTTTACTCCGCTACCATCGGGGGGGGGGCTTTTCTCCTGCTGCTGATTCTCTGCTGAAAAACTGAACTATTTACTCGCTTTATATAACACACTGCAGCACTGCATAAGTGTATAACTGTATGTCTACATGCTGCTCATAGTAAGTTATATCATGCACATCAGCACTTCATGTCTAAATTGCACTCTGGTTAGATGCCAACTGCAACTCGTTAAGTACTTGTACTTGTTCAATGATAATAAAGTTGACTCTAATCTAATCTAAATAACAATTTCTTCAACAATTTCTTACAGCTGAATTTCCACCATAAATTTTCTTCTGGTTCAATCCTCCAACTGAAATTACAGCTGAGACAACATATCAAAAGACCTCCGACCCTTTTGGAAAGACAACAAAATAGGAATAATAGGATCAATTTACGCAGGAATTGACAGTGTGTCAGTTGTGCTTGTTTACAATGTGTTGATATAATGGAGTTTCACCAGTTGTGATATGTCATATTTTCTTTTTAAGATTTAAGTAACAATACAGCGATGTAGGAGTACTCCATTACAAGTAAATGTCCTGCATGATAAATCCTGCTTAAGTAAAAGTACACAAGTATTAACAGTACAATGTAGTTAAAGTATTGCAGTAAAAGTACATGAGTATTATGAGCTTGATGTACTTAAAGTATTGCAGTAAAAGTAGTGGTTTGGTCCCTCTGACTGATATATTATTATATATGACATCATTAGATTATTAATAGTGAAGCATCAGTGTTAGAGCAGCATGTTACTGTTGTAGCTCCTGGAGGTGGAGCTAGTTTACACTACTTTATATACAGTTAACTAGTTTAGTCCAGTGGTTCCCAACCTAGGGGTCGGGCCCCTCCAAATGGTCACCTGTTTCAAGGGTCATCTGTTTTCAGTTTTTGGACTTTTTCTCTAATCTTTGATTTTTGCTGAAATATTGGATCAATTGAACATTTATTGAAATGAAAGCATGTGAGAAGTTTAGAGGGAAAAATCACTATTTGGTGGAGCTGTTAACAACTCATAGACATGTGAAATGTGACCCCGACTACACACTGCTTTTTGTAAGACATCAAAAGCCAAAAAGGTTGGAAACCACTGGCTTCATCTTTAACAATGTGTTGTATTTTAAAAGCTTGTTATATTATCCATTGTGTCAAACCTTCATCTGAAAAGTAACTAAAGCTGTCAAATAAATGTAGTGGAGTAGAAAGTACAATATTTCTCTCTGAAATGTAGTGGAGTGGAAGTATAAAGTAGCATCACATGGAAACACTAAAGTACAAGTACCTCAATATTGTACTTAAGGACAGTACTTGAATTACTTTCCACCACTGAAGTTAAGTCATGTGACCTCGTCATGGCACATCTACAGAAGTGGGATCAGAGAGACTGGTATGCATCCTGGGCATGATGGGGTAGTGACAACTGAAAGTGCATTGGTTTTTTTTTTGTTTTGTTTTGTTTTTGTTTTTGTTTTTTTGTGGTTAACTTATTATCCTTTACATCCATCCCTTACAAAAAAACACATGTGAGTTATCACATGTGAAGTGCTGTTTCATGTGTTGTGAAACATGTGTTTTAACATGTGATGCATTCAGGGGCACATGTGGTTTTCAGACGTTTCAATGTGAAACTTCAGGGGCACGTGGTTTTTGGACATTTCACATGTGAAACTTCAGGGGCACATATTGTTTTCGGATGTTTCACATGTGAAACTTCAGGGGCACATGTGGTTTTCGGACGTTTCACGTGTGATACATTCATGGCACATGTGGTTTTCGGACGTTTCACGTGTGATACATTCAGGGCACATGTGGTTTTCGGACGTTTCACATGTGATACATTCAGGGCACATGTGGTTTTCGGACGTTTCACATGTGATACATTCAGGGCACGTGGTTTTCGGACATTTCACATGTGATACATTCAGGGGCACATGTGGTTTTCTGACATTTCACATGTGAAGCTTTCAAGGGCACACATGGCAACATTCACAATGGATTTGTAAATGTTTATCCAGACTTCATCACATGTGATATAGTCTGGATAAACATAAAACACAAATCAACTCAGAAATTACATGACAAAGACATCTAAATTTATGAACACTTTTCTTCAGTATCAAATCCAGTTACCGTGAGAACAGGAACTGCTCATAGCTAAGATATAACATTTCAACAGGTATAACATTAAGTAAACAATAGGTATAACATTTCAAGGATACAACATTGCCAGATGTAACTGACTCACTGACTCAGTCGCAACATTATACTTCCTGTTTGCATTCCCCAAAGCATTTTGAAGGACTGTATTTGCTAAACTCAGAGAATGAAAGAATAACAAGGAGCGACATAATCCATTAATACTGCCTCAACATTTATTTGATATCCCTTGAACAATGACACTCTCCTCTCTCTTCATTCATATACAGATATTTAGTGTTCTGAACATGTGTGAACATACAGGCAAAAACCACCCCAAAAACCATTTAAAATTGCAAAGACCATTTATTTGAAAACTTCCATAGAACATGCAAAATGATGGCATTCTAGTAAAAGTAAAACAATATCCTTAGATTAAAACTGTAAAACATAAAACTGTAACTCGCTCCGGCACTAATTAGGCTTTAAAGGATTAATCTATATTTTTTATTGTTAACAAATCCCATGAAAAGAACATAACCAAAAATATAAAAATGTATTAGTCCATCTTTTAATACTTTTCCACTGCAGTTTTTAGCAAACGTTGAGTATTGAGTGTGTGTGTGTGTGTGTTTGAGCCACACCGCTGCACTTTGTGACATGTTCCTTCATTATGAAGAGTTTGGAGCCGTTTCTAAACAAACTAACATGACCAAACTCTTCATGATGAAGGAACATGTCACCCAGTGCAGCGGTGTGGCTCACTGACGTGTTTTTAATAGTTTTTGGAACAACAACGGAGTTCTACAGCACAGATGAATAAGATATATCAGGCTTTGATACACACATTATTTTTTAGTAGATCAGTTCATCATTGGTTTTAGGATTTGCTTCTCATTTGGCAATAAGAAAAACAATTAATAAAACGGCCAACAATAAAATGTATCTCATTTCCCAAGATTATGTTCTTATTATATTTTCTTATAATATTATTAATGTCAGCTGAAGAGTCAGTCACACTGGATCTGGTTCAAAAGTAGTTTAGTCGACTTCAGTAACAATCAGTAACTATAAACGAGTCGCTCTGCTGTCCATTTCCATTAACATTCTCTATTTTAATTACAGTTGAGTTTTGTAGCTAGGTAATTTTTATACAAAAGTAGGTTTGTAAAGGTTTACAGCCTGCCAAGGTATTCATCACAACTGCTCCTCAGTCCCTCTCTTCAACTGTTCTCTCATCCTCAGTCCTCTGCAGTGTCTCTGTCCCTATCTCCAGCCCCCACTCACTTCTCCCAGGTCATTTACTTTTCTTGCCAGCCTCTGGCTGTCCACCACATGCCCTCCGACTTTCCCTCCTTTTCTCAACACCTGACTGCCCCATCCATCCTCACACCTGTTCCCACTTCTCATCAGTCCATCATTCACCTGAGCTTTCCTGCCCATTTCCCTACCTGCACCTCATTCCTTAATCAACCTTAATCAATCCCTAATCAATCAGTACATCCCAAGTCTCATATTTGATCTTTCCTCGCTCCTCAATCCTTGCTTGAACCAGAAATTGTTCTGGTCTGCCATCTTGAAGGCCGTCCCAAGTCTCCTATTTCTACTCTGAGATGCGAGGAGCGAGGAGTTATAAGTGAGGAAACACGAGAGCAGCCTTCACGGAAGTCTTTTACCAGCTGACACGCCCCCTTATTGGATATCAGTTATTGATTGGATTCTGCAGCTGATTGGACTGATCTGATACATCAGTTTCATACCGGAGGGAAAACAGATAACAGAGTAAACTCAAATGTATCACTCCCAAGTTTTATATTTTATTTATCTAGTTAAAAATCTGTGTTAATTGTCGGTCTGATCAACAAAAGAACCATAGACAACTTTCTTCATTCATTAGAGAGATTTTTCTTTTCATGATCTGTTATTTCCCCCATTAACTGTTATTATAGATAAAATTAAAGTCAGGGAGAGTCTGCTGTTTGTCAGCAAGAAAGAGTTTAAACACATTTATATTTGACATAATTTGTCATCATTTCCATTCAGTCACATTTGAGGCTGAAAATTCCTGAGCGTCTGCTTTGATATGAGTTACATCATTTCATTTTTCCCTGAAACATTTAGCCCAATAAACCATTTCCACTGTTAGAAAGACACCCTGATCATATTCTGGGTTATTAAATAATGAATTCACTATCAGGATATCAATAAACAATGAATAAATAATATAAACGCAGTCTGCTAGTAAAAATGGTTCATGTGCCTCTGAGCAGGACACAGTATAAATACAGAATGCTTCCAGAGTGTTTCCTCTGATAAGTTCAGTATTTAATCAAACCCCACTGTATGTTAGGTAATACCTCATGTTGATCTACAGAATCTAACATTATTTTGGAATGAAAGAAATCAGTGACAAGTGGAACCAATGATGACACTGTGATTAAAGCATCTGTAGCAAGGCAACTATTGGTGAATTAAGCTTACCTCTGACTCCGGCTTTTAACCCTCAGGTCTTTAAGTTTCTGATTCATGCAGGCCTTTATGTCTGCCTCTGCAGTGCCTGGAAAGTGCCCTTACACTTGAGCTGTCAAAACAGAAAGACAAATATTGCAAGAAAGAAAATAAGATTCATATCACAAGAGGAAAGCACTGTAAATGGATTCAGGATAATGTTGATGCAGAGGTTTTGTAAAAATACAAGGACTATTTCAATTTCAACCCCTGCATGAGACATGCCAGATTGGAGGAAAAAAAAACAAAATTTGGAAATACAATGAACAAAGATTACATACATGGAATAACAAATAATTAGAAAAAACTTTTCAATTGTGCACCATTACATGGAAATGGAATATAGATCAAAGTGTGTGCTGATGAATCTTAGTCCTTCCAGCAAGTAACATTGCTTATATCATAGCTCTGAAAAGGCTGAAATCTCAACAAACGGACAAAAAGCTTCTCAGTGAGATTATATTATTGTTAGGATGGACACACATCACCACAAATCTGCAGCCATAGGCAGACACTGTGAGTCTCAGTTATTTAGTACAATGACAATAGAAAAAAAGAAAACAAAAATACTTTGTTAAAACCATGTATATGATTGTTATCAATCCGACCCTATTTCAATCATAACTCAACTGTATCTCACGTTGTAACTTAAAAACTATAACTACATACAGCAGCAAGGAAAAACTCCCCTTTAAGGGGAAGAAACCTTAAGCAGAACCGGACTCTAGGTGGACGCCATCTGCCTCCACCGGTTGGGTTGAGACGTTATTATACTTATATACTCAAAAGAAAGAAGAGAGAGAGAGAGAGAGAGAGAGAGAGAGAGAGAGAGAGAGAGAGAGAGAGAGAGAGAGAATATGCTGAAGTGGAAGAAATAATTTCTACTACTGGATAACAGGTAGGTTAAGTTAAAAAGTGCCTTTTGATTTTCCTTCTGAGATTCTTCAATTGTACTTAGAATCAGTACGTTAATGATAACGTTGTGCGAATCACTGAGTAACGTTCAGTTAACGTCGACGTAACATTACACCATGCTAAATTCACAGATGAAGCTATGCAACGAATGATTTCACCGAACAAGTAAATAAAAAAACAACTAATTTATGTACTTATAAAAGCATACGACTTAACGTTACAACTATTAGCATCTAACTAGCTAGCTGGCACGGTGTCAAAGTAACATTAGCGTTAAGCTAGTTTTAAATTAACAGTTAACGTTACTCACCACTCACTGCCAGTAATTTACCGTTGCTGAGTATTTTCGCCATCCTCCCCTTGTCAGTTTACCGGCGGAGCTGTGCTCCATCAGTCATACAGTTGATACACATTTTTCTTTAAATATACTAATTTGGTCGTCGTCGAATTGATAAATCACCGCATCCCGATCCATTTCTCTGTCTCCGTCTGTGACGTTAATCTGCTTCCAACGGTCAAAGATGACGATGCATTCAAGTGCACCATCCAAGATTCGTCTTCATCAAAAGCCTTTCTCACGTTTACTTACAGAAGTAAGTGTTATGTAAAGTAATTTTATGTAAAGTAATTTTTTGGTGCAGATTTTACTAACTTTATACGGATTAAATGAAATGAATTAATGAAATGAAAAAATAGGTCAGACATGTAATTGATCAAATAATAAATTACGGAGGTCCCGAAGGCAGCATGGGGAACCCAGAGTGTATGGGCGGGAAGCGCGAGCTCAATACTTTTATTAATACACTCAATACACTTAAATGACGGTGGCAAAATGTCCAGGAAGAGAACATTTTACAAAGAGCACATTTTCAATCCAAAAATGTAAATTCCTCTTGAGACTTGAAACATGTCATTTATATCATGCTAAATCATGTCACATGTGAAATGTCTCAGTTTATATGGAAGGAAAAGCTCTTGAGTTTACATGTGGAATCAATCTGTAACATTATCTTTTTCACATGTAAAGTTTGCAATCACATGTAAAGCTGAAAACATGTTGTCTTTTTCACATGTGAATTTTAAGATACACGAGATTTTTCCAAATGTATGCAATACTTTAACTACATCAAGCTCATAATACTTATGTACTTTTACTGCAATACTTAACTACATCAAGCTCATAATACTTATGTACTTTTACTGCAATACTTTAACTACATTCTACTGCTAATACTTGTGTACTTTTACTTAAGCAGGATTTATCATGCAGGACATTTACTTGTAATGGAGTACTCTTACATCGCTGTATTGTTACTTAAATCTTAAAAAGAAAATATGACATATCACAACTGGTGAAACTCCATTATATCAACACATTGTAAACAAGCACAACTGACACACTGTCAACTCCTGCGTAAATTGATCCTATTATTCCTATTTTGTTGTCTTTCCAAAAGGGTCGGAGGTCTTTTGATATGTTGTCTCAGCTGTAATTTCAGTTGGAGGATTGAACCAGAAGAAAATTTATGGTGGAAATTCAGCTGTAAGAAATTGTTGAAGAAATTGTTATTTAGATTAGATTAGAGTCAACTTTATTATCATTGAACAAGTACAAGTACTTAACGAGTTGCAGTTGGCATCTAACCAGAGTGCAATTTAGACATGAAGTGCTGATGTGCATGATATAACTTACTATGAGCAGCATGGAGACATACAGTTATACACTTATGCAGTGCTGCAGTGTGTTATATAAAGCGAGTAAATAGTTCAGTTTTTCAGCAGAGAATCAGCAGCAGGAAAAAAGCTTTTCCTCTGTCTGCTGGTGCGGGAGCGGAGGCTTCTGTATCGCCCCCCCCCCCCCCCCCCCCCCCCCCCCCCATCCATCCTCACACCTGTTCCCACTTCTCATCAGTCCATCATTCACCTGAGCTTTCCTGCCCATTTCCCTACCTGCACCTCATTCCCTAATCAACCTTAATCAATCCCTAATCAATCAGTACATCCCAAGTCTCATATTTGATCTTTCCTCGCTCCTCAATCCTTGCTTGAACCAGAAATTGTTCTGGTCTGCCATCTTGAAGGCCGTCCCAAGTCTCCTATTTCTACTCTGAGATGCGAGGAGCGAGGAGTTATAAGTGAGGAAACACGAGAGCAGCCTTCACAGAAGTCTTTTACCAGCTGACACGCCCCCTTATTGGATATCAGTTATTGATTGGATTCTGCAGCTGATTGGACTGATCTGATACATCAGTTTCATACCGGAGGGAAAACAGATAAGAGTAAACTCAAATGTATCACTCCCAAGTTTTATATTTTATTTATCTAGTTAAAAATCTGTGTTAATTGTCGGTACATCATTTCATTTTTCCCTGAAACATTTAGCCCAATAAACCATTTCCACTGTTAGAAAGACACCCTGATCATATTCTGGGTTATTAAATAATGAATTCACTACCAGGATATCAATAAACAATGAATAAATAATATAAACGCAGTCTGCTAGTAAAAATGGTTCATGTGCCTCTGAGCAGGACACAGTATAAACACAGAATGCTTCCAGAGTGTTTCCTCTGATAAGTTCAGTATTTAATCAAACCCCACTGTATGTTAGGTAATACCTCATGTTGATCTACAGAATCTAACATTATTTTGGAATGAAAGAAATCAATGACAAGTGGAACCAATGATGACACTGTGATTAAAGCATCTGTAGCAAGGCAACTATTGGTGAATTAAGCTTACCTCTGACTCCGGCTTTTAACCCTCAGGTCTTTAAGCTTCTGAGCCATGCAGGCCTTTATGTCTGCCTCTGCAGTGCCTGGAAAGTGCCCTTACACTTGAGCTGTCAAAACAGAAAGACAAATATTGCAAGAAAGAAAATAAGATTCATATCACAAGAGGAAAGCACTGTAAATGGATTCAGGATAATGTTGATGCAGAGGTTTTGTAAAAATACAAGGACTATTTCAATTTCAACCCCTGCATGAGACATGCCAGATTGGAGGAAAAAAATCAAAATTTGGAAATACAATGAACAAAGATTACATACATGGAATAACAAATAATTAGAAAAAACGTTTCAATTGTGCACCATTACATGGAAATGGAATATAGATCAAAGTGTGTGCTGATGAATTTTTGTCCTTCCAGCAAGTAACATTGCTTATATCATAGCTCTGAAAAGGCTGAAATCTCAACAAATGGACAAAAAGCTTCTCAGTGAGATTATATTATTGTTAGGATGGACACACATCACCACAAATCTGCAGCCATAGGCAGACACTGTGAGTCTTAGTTATTTAGTACAATGACAATAGAAAAAAAGAAAACAAAAATACTTTGTTAAAACCATGTATATGATTGTTATCAATCCGACCCTATTTCAATCATAACTCAACTGTATCTCACGTCGTAATTTAAAAACTATAACTACATACAGCAGCAAGGAAAAACTCCCCTTTAACGGGAAGAAACCTCGAGCAGAACCAGACTCTAGGTGGACGCCATCTGCCTCCACCGGTTGGGTTGAGACGTTATTATATTTATATACTCAAAAGAAAGAAGAGAGAGAGAGAGGGAGAGGGAGAGAGAGAGAGAGAGAGAGAGAGAGAGAGAGAGAGAGAGAGAATATGCTGAAGTGGAAGAAATAATTTCTACTACTGGATAACAGGTAGGTTAAGTTAAAAAGTGCCTTTTGATTTTCCTTCTGAGATTCTTCAATTGTACTTAGAATCTGTACGTTAATGATAACGTGCGAATCACGAGTAACGTTCAGTTAACGTCGACGTAACGTTACACCGTGCTAAATTCACAGATGAAGCTATGCAACGAATGATTTCACCGAACAAGTAAATAAAAAAACAACTAATTTATGTACTTATAAAAGCATACGACTTAACGTTACAACTATTAGCATCTGACTAGCTAGCTGGCACGGTGTCAAAGTAACATTAGCGTTAAGCTAGTTTTAAATTAACAGTTAACGTTACTCACCACTCACTGCCAGTAATTTACCGTTGCTGAGTATTTGCGCCATCCTCCCCTTGTTAGCTTACCGGCGGAGCTGTGCTCCATCAGTCCGATCATGTCAGGGTCATTCACCATTTTCTCCTTTGATACACATTTTTCTTTAAATATACTAATTTGGTCGTCGTCGAACCGATAAATCACCGCATCCCGATCCATTTCTCTGTCTCCGTCTGTGACGTTAATCTGCTTCCAACGGTCAAAGATGACGATGCATTCAAGTGCACCATCCAAGATTCGTCTTCATCAAAAGCTTGTCTCACGTTTACTTACAGAAGTAAGTGTTATGTAAAGTAATTTTATGTAAAGTAATTTTTTGGTGCAGATTTTACTAACTTTATACGGATTAAATGAAATGAATTAATGAAATGAAAAAATAGGTCAGACATGTAATTGATCAAAAAATAAACTACGGAGGTCCCGAAGGCAGCATGGGGAACCCAGAGTGTATGGGCGGGAAGCGTGAGCTCAATACTTTTATTAATACACTCAATACACTTAAATGACGGTGGCAAAATGTCCAGGAAGAGAACATTTTACAAAGAGCACATTTTCAATCCAAAAATCTAAATTCCTCTTGAGACTTGAAACATGTCATTTATAACATGCTAAATCATGTCACATGTGAAATGTCTCAGTTTACATGGAAGGAAAAACTCTTGAGTTTACATGTGGAATCAATCTGTGAGATGTATCAGTTCACATAGGAAATGTTGATTTTATAAAAGTTTGCATTCAAAACATGTCTTTTATCCCATGTGAATGTTTCATTTCACGTGTGACTTTATCCCTCTCATATGTTAAGTTTGCATTCACATATAAAATTAAAAACTTTTTTTTTCACATGTGAATTTAAGATACACATGTGATTTCTAAATGTGAAACTTAGGTTCACGTGTGAAACCACAACATCATATGAAATGTTTCACTTCACATGTGACATTATCTTTTTCACATGTAAAGTTTGCAATCACATGTAAAGCTGAAAACATGTTGTCTTTTTCACATATGAATTTTAAGATACATGTGATTTTTCCAAATGTGAAACTTAAGTTCACATGTGAAATATTTCACTTAACATGTGACACTATCCTTTTCACATGTAAAGTTTGCATTCACATGCAAAGCTAAAAACATGTTCTTTTTTCACATGTGAATTTTAAGATACACATGTGATTTCCAAATGTGAATTAAGTTCACATGTGAAATCACATGTGAAAGACTGACTTTCAAATGTACTTTTTTCGTAAGGGTGATCAGATCACAAGTGGACAGTGCTAAATACAAGTGCGATCCGATCACTCAAACAACTTGCCAAGGTGGTCTGGGACACATTTGACCACATACCTTTTGTACGCTAATGTGTCCTGATGTGTCCCCGACAAGGACGTAACAGGAAGTTACGTTATCAGTTCAGGATGTGGTGGTTATTTTGGTGACAGCGCACCAGCACCAAAAACTTTGTCCTGCCAGTCTCAAAAGTAGGAATAGCCGGTACATGTATATTAGTTCTTGAAATATATTTGTTTTCTTAGCTAGCTCATGCGAAACAAATCTGGCACTTGTCTGGTGACAGACTGATGTAATAACTGTGTGCATGGCCCTTTGACTTTCTAGCAAAAGTGACATAGGCAGTAACAATATCTGAACACAAGTGGAGACGCATGACAGACACAGATGGGAACAGCGATGTGTCTCGGCTGTCCACTTGTGTTTGGATCACCGAAACACATTTTAAAACCAAGTGTAAGATGCTATGTAAAGGATTTTAAAGAGGTTATTATACTTTTTGTGGACAAACCATGTCAGACACACGTTATTGTTCCAAGCAGAGTATTTTACAGTTGTTAAATCTTTAATCAATGGTGCTGGCTAGCTAACCAGCTAACATTAGCCCAGAGTTTAAAGCCTTTTTGTCAACATTTTCTTGTTCAATATTGCTATTAAATGCAATATAGTGTTAATTTTAAATTCAGTTCAATTTTATTTATATAACACTATGACACTTATATAATAATTGTCATTCAGTCATAGTTGTAGATAGTTATACCACATAGAGGGGTAGTTACATTCTAAACATAGAAGACAAAGCAGATAATTACTGGTAAATTGTGAAACTGTAACCCCTCAAAAAAATTGCCTGCATGACGCCCCTGCTCTAGCGCCACCAGCAGATTAATGTATGGGTTTAATC
>NC_089527.1:3712935-3750435 GCF_963924715.1 Thunnus thynnus | reverse complement strand
AGAGGAACAAAAAGAATAAAACATAGAAATTATTAATTAAAGGACAAGTTCACCAATTTCCCAGAATATCTTAAACCAGCAGTCAGGTTTTCCTCGCTGTAATCATTCCTCCTGTTCATACTGGATATTAAAAGATCCTTCAAATGTGCTTTTAATATAAGTGATGGAGGCCAAAATCCACAGTGTGTCCACACAGTCATTTAAAAGTCTCTGTGAAGCTTCTATTCAGCTTCATCAGTCTGAGTTAGTCATATCAAGTGGATATCTGACACATTTACAGTCTTTGTGTTTCCCTGTTGAGCTGCAGGTGGAAGTATAGTAACAAACAGAGGGACTTTCTAAAGGTTTATACAAACCTGCTCATACGAGAGTTTCTGAAACAAAACCTTGGACGCTGGTTTGGAGTGAAATTGCAAAATCATCTAATGAATACCAACACATGAGCAAAATATCTTCAATCCTGTGAGAGGTCCAGAGAACTGAGGTCACATGACCCGTCTCATCTATCAGAGGAGCTGCTGGGCTCTGATTGGTCGATTAGTCGAGTCTTGATGATCGTCAGTAGCTCGTTCAGCGCGGACGCTTCGATTCGACTGATGACTCTTCTTCTCTGTGGTTCCCAGCGAGCTCATGACGGCCACAGCTGCAGCTCGTTATCCTCACAATATGCTACACAGGGAGTCTGTGAATGTCGTTATGTGACAGTGTGATACAGCAGAGGATGAGCTGCAGCTGCTGATGTGGTGTCATTATCATGTTTATGTGTTATATTTCCAGCATGAGAGAGGGAACACGTGGAGCTGGTCGGCTGTAGAAACTCAGATTTCTGTAAACTAAGATGTTTGTTTGTGTTTTCCAGGCATGCTGTTGGTGTGTGGAGGTCTAGTCAACGGACCGTACGCCCTCATCACCACCGCTGTGTCTGCTGATTTGGTAAACGTCTTTAAATCTAGTTCAGTTCTAGTTTACTGAATTTGTACATAATTATTAAAGTAGAAGAGTCCACAGATTTATTGTTGCACTCCTGTAACATTATGCAACTCATGATATTGTCTTTTTTATTCCATGACTTCTTCTTCACTGCCAAAAACTGCCTTTTTCTCTCTAATGAGACCAAACTCTTCATGGAACATATGCAGCTGTGTGGCTGATTGACGTGTTTTTAATAGTTTTTGGACAACAACGGAGGAATAAGATGTATCAGGCTCAATATTTGTTAGTAGATGAGTTTGTTGTTGAGATTTGTTGACAATAAGATCATCAGTTATATCCTCTAAGCAGCAGCCGGATTAACACGAGTCACTCACTGTTCTGTTTACTTCCCCCGCGGCAGTTTCATCACACCATTGTGTTGAATAAAAAGTTATTAAAGAGGGAAAATAAAGCTCTCTGAGCTGATGAGTTTGCTGTCAGTTAGCAATGAGTTCACACAGTTTATTTAACAGACGTATTTATAGAAGTCAGTGTCTCATAACATCGCTGCAGAAATTTCAGCTGCGACAGGAAGCAGATAGTTTCCTCTTTTTTTTTTGCAGTTCCAATAAATTTGCTGTTTAAAATCCTGTTGTGCCTTTAATCTACACAGTCTCTCTCCCTCATTCCTCTCTCTCTTGACCTTTGACCCCAGGGGACCCACAAGAGCCTGAAAGGCAACGCCAGAGCGTTGTCTACTGTCACCGCCATCATTGACGGCACCGGATCAGTAGGTCAGTATCGCTGATCGATAGATGTTTGGATTCATCTGCTGAAATAAATAAATAACGACACGATGTCATACAAACCAACCAGCAGACTAAAATAAGACTATTTAACTTTTAAAAGAAAAAAATGACACAATCTTCCTCCTGCAACGGCTGCTAATGTTAGCAAACTTTAGCTACATGCTGGCTAACTGACAGTAATGAGTGTGTGTTTGCTGATGTCACGGATAAATATGATGATGTCATAAAAGCAGCTGACTGAGGAGAGTCCACTTGTCCACAGCAGCTTCTGTTCAAGTTACATCAAATCACTTTAATGATCTAATAATAATGTTTCCTTTTAATTTGACAGTTTTCATTATATTTGATATTCACTTAGGATTCAAACTGTTGTGATGTTTTTTTAATGATAATCCACAAACACTAACATGTGATCCGGTGGATGTTGACGCTGTCAGGTGCAGCGTTGGGCCCCCTGCTGGCCGGAGTCTTGTCTGCAGGCGGCTGGGATCAGGTCTTCTACATGCTGATGACTGCTGACTTCTGCGCTCTGCTGGTGAGCGTTTTAACAATCACACACAAATATTATTAGCATTAATGATAATAGTGCTGCTAGTTCAAAGGCTCCTTAAAGCTGCACTAATCAATATTTTTATTTTAACAATGAATCAAATGACGTGTCTGCAGTGATGGAAGAAGCATTCAGATCCTTAAAATAAGTAAAAGTACCAAAACAGCAATGTAAAAATATCCAATGTAAGTAAAAGTACATAAGTATTATGAGCTTGATGTAGTTAAAGTATTGCAGTAAAAGTACATAAGTATTATGAGCTTGATGTAGTTAAAGTATTGCAGTAAAAGTACATAAGTATTATGAGCTTGATGTAGTTAAAGTATTGCAGTAAAAGTACATAAGTATTATGAGCTTGATGTAGTTAAAGTATTGCAGTAAAAGTACATAAGTATTATGAGCTTGATGTAGTTAAAGTATTGCAGTAAAAGTAGTGGTTTGGTCCCTCTGACTGATATATTATTATATATGACATCATTAGATTATTAATAGTGAAGCATCAGTGTTAGAGCAGCATGTTACTGTTGTAGCTGCTGGAGGTGGAGCTAGTTTACACTACTTTATATACAGTTAGCTAGTTTAGTCCAGTGGTTCCCAACCTAGGGCTCGGGCCCCTCCAAAGGGTCAGCAGATAAATCTGAGGGGTGGTGAGATGATTAATGGGAATAATTCATAAGGTGATAATATGTCAGTTGGAGGTTTGATACTAACAAATTCTTATGAAACTTGTAGTAAAATAAATATATGAACTGATATTTGACTGTGTGTGTTTGTGCAGCTTTTGTTGCGGCTCGTGACGAAGGAGCTGGCGTCAACTAAATCCCGTCCGATCTCGGCTGTAGAGTAAGTCCTGCTTTCCTCTTGATCACCTTCTTACTCTCAGCAGACATGATGACTTGTTATAGTAGGAAAGTTCTGTTTTTACTAATAATATTAATGACGGTTTCATAAAGATACGTCAGACTGGTCTGTGGTGTAAAGCCAGACTTCATGTTGCTCTTAGATTAGTCACTTAGACAGTTTTAAAAATAAAGACTGACTTATTTAAGTGTAAAAAGTTAACTCAGCGCGAAGCAGAGCTGCAACTAACGATTATCCTCATTATTGATTAATATTAATATTAATATTGTTGCTCTCCAAGCGGTGTTTTCCCACTAAAATGTCCCATAAGTGTTGAATTCTTCTAGATGTGAAACATTTTCATACAGAGTTGACGTGGTCGCTCAGTCAGCCATGTTTTTTAGTTTGAAAAAAAGTCTCAATTTACCCAGAATTCATAGCAAATTAGTCCTACTAAAGAAGAAGTAGTCAAGAACTACTTTGTTTCATGTATTAATATGAGGAAGGTTACAGTCTCCTCATCATCGCTCCACACTGATCTGACGTTTAAGTCACATGATTCATGTACGTCAGTGGTGGGCAAGTAGTGGCTCGCGGGCCAAATCCGGCCCTGCAGCAAACATATTTGGCCCCCTGATGAATGATGATGATGATTTTCATAGTTTACATCAAAACTTTTACATATTTTTTTCACAAATCTGCTGTAGATAAATAAAAATAAACAAACAAAAGGCTCCTGTAAATCCCAGTTATTGAAATATAACCTGGTTAACAGTGCTACTGGTGCTACTGATGCTACTGGTGCTACTGGTGCTGAAATAAAGTAAATAAACCAACCAGACATTCAAGTTTAATGTGTAAATTCCACAACTGGAGCCTGTGTGACACAAATGTTTTGCAGTTGAACAGAAATGGTGTGTTGATGCCATTTTTCCCCTCAGATTAAGTCCTTAACAGTCTTATATACATATGTTTTTATTTTTAAATGAATGAAAAGAAATATAACATATAATCTCCTGTGAAAAATGCTGAAACTGGTCCATGGTTGAACCCAGTTGACCCCTGATGTACGTCATCATTTAGTCTGTTTACATTTGCTACTTTTACACCTTATTTCAACTTGTTCTTGAATTTCCAGCGTTTCCACTCGTATTTTTTATGCTCAAATTGAAAATAAAAATAAAAGCAGTTGGATAGAAACAAACATAATGTTCCCTCATGAACAACAGGTTGAGTTTAAACAGAGACTGTAAAACTTAATGACACCCGACTTATCAATGTGGCGTTAATGTTTGTCTCTACTTCACAGGTTGAAGGAGCACTGAGCACTTTGATTGCACTGCCTTCATGGAGGAGCGCACACACACACACACACACACACACACACACACACAGAGTACTGTGTGCATTGAAACCACTTGTCTGAGCCTGAAACGGACTGTGGCTCAGACAGTTCAGATAAACGAGGAAGAGCTGAAGCTGAAGTTCTGACCGAAGAACCGAACAGCAGCAGCAGATTTCACTCGTCTGCACACAGAAACGCACATTTTTATCTCGTGTCCTTCTCACGTCGTCTTTCTATTCTACTTATTTCTTATGGCAGCCGATTTTAACTTTGAACACACTACCTGCTCAGTCCACTGGAGGACTGGCAGATATATAAAAGTAGCCTTACATCACATGAATATTAGGACTAAACCAGAAGTGACAGTTATTTGTTGAAAACAGCAACTTCCATGATTGTTCTTATGGATCCCACAGTAGTTATGAGCACATCAAACCCTGATCAATAACATCTCTGACAACTTTATATTTAACCTTAATCATCTTAAAGATCTCCTCCAGACGTGTTTTAAGACGAGTAAAAATACTCTGTACTATGTTTTTTCTCCATAAAAATGTTCAGTTACCTCGTTAAAAATCCTTAAAATCTCCTTCTGCGTCATTTTAAAAGCAACAATCTGTGAATATGAAGATATTTTTCATTTCTAAAGTTAAATCCTTCACTGTAAAGTCCATTACACGCAGCTTACAAGCCGTCAGTGCACAAACACTGAATAGACTTTACAGTGTTAAACTTTAGAAATGAAAAATATCTTCACAGATTCTTGCTTTTAAAATGACGGAGAAGAAGATTTTAAGGATTTTTAATGAGGTAACTGAACATTTTTGTGGGGAAAAAACATATCAGACACATTACTATTCAAAGCAGAGTATTTCTACTTGTGGAGGGGATCTTTCAACTGTTTTTCTGAAGGGATCTTTGTAAAAACTCAGCCGTCCCTCTGACTTTTAAGAGAAAAACAACCGAGCCAATCAGAGTTTCAGGTTTAAGGATGTGATTGTCAGAACGGGGTTCCTTTGCCTTTAACCCTGAAAAAACGGCAACAGAAACGGCAAATACGCAGGTTGTTGAAAGCATGAACTGCCTCCTGCTGCAGCTTCCATGTGGCTAAACGATGACTCCAGCAGGACGGATACGACACTCACCACTGATTGGTTAGAGCTCTGATTGGTTAGAGCTCTGATTGGTTAGAGCTCTGTTCATCAGGCTCGGTGGGATCCATAGTTGATATACGTTTGTTATCTGTCAGCCTGCAGTTCGCTGCCAAACACCAAATGTGAACCTTTATTCCTGTGGACTCTTTTAAGATCCATTTCCTGCTGTTATTCAGCGGAGCACCTGTGATATTATAAGTGTGTGTCAGATAACTGACGTTTGAATCGTGTGCACTTTCGCCCCAAAACACAAGGAGACTAAGAACGGCTGCGTCCGGCCAGTATGAAAAATTAAATCCTCCGTGGCCCCTTTCACACATTAAGCTGCAGATTCTGTAGAAATGATGAGAAATGTTTCTCACCTCTCGTGGCATCTACAGACGAGGATAGTTGTGGTTTTATTTGTCAGGTTTTCTGTGTCTTTCCAGAAACTGTTATTGTAGATAATCCACAGAAGACCGTCGACAGATCTCAGAGCTGTTTTTCTTTGGAGGAAGAAAGTGCTTCAGCTGAAAACTGTTGACAGCATGTTCTGCAGATTATCTGGGATTTCAAACTGTGAGGCGCCTCCGCTGCAGGGCAGTAGAGAGCTGGAGGGGGGCGTAATGTGCACAAATGGCATCAAAACTCGCTCTTCCTCTAAAGGACACAGACATGAAACACATATTTTAGATTCAGTGTGACTTTGTGAATAAACATCCATATTTCTGATTAGAAACCAGATAAAAAGATGATCCCGATAACTCCAGAACTCCTGAGAATCATCACATCTGTACGTTTTCTTCAGTATCAAACAGGAGCTGCTAACAGCTGATTTTTATGGAGCCAATTAATGTCATCAAATATAGACCAAAAAAACACAGGGCTCAAGTTGTAGAATCCCATGCCAACGCCTTTACTTCCCTGTTTACATGGCCTCAAAGGCACTATGGGAAACCGTCTAGAACTGAGAGCACAATTATCCTCCAAATCAAAGTAAGACAAGACAAAAGAGAGACAAAATCCATCAATATCTTTATGATTATTGTCACTAAAGCTCAGAATCTCAAAATATTCTCCTCTATACGTTCATGTTGAAAACCAGCAGACGTACTGACAAAAACCTCTGATCCAGAGAAACCGGAGCAACGTTTCTGGAAAGACTTTTTTTTTTTTAAACAGTTTCTGCAGCACAAACTTCTCTCTATTGTAAAACAAACCAGAACTATCTGCACTGATAGACGCTACTAGAGGCGAGTGAGGAAATGTTTGTGTGAACTGACCCTTTATAACCTTTCTGTAAATGCTTGTAGCTTCTTGTGTAAATGTATCTGACGCGTTCAAGTTCATCTCTGCAGTTAAAAAGAACAAAACGATCTTTCTCCGCTTGTTGCTGCAGCGTTTTAAAATGATGCTGTTTGTGTGAAAGGGGCTCATATCGAGACCACTACCCCCCCCCCCCTCCTCTACTGTGCTAAAGTTGCTGTTTCTGCCACCTTTGCCTTAATCAACCAAAGAGATTGTGGAGTTTTAATTTAATTAAGACTTAATGTTAAAAGCCATTTAAGTTATAAACTGTCCGTTATGTGTGTGTGTGGTGGTTTAATGTAAAAATGAAGGCACCAAAGTTGTATTTTTTATATTTAAAAACAAAAAAAATTCAGATAATAATGCTTTCCTGTGGGGGGGGGGGGGTCTGAGATATTATGAATGTAAAGGTCTTATATATGGATTTATGTCACAGTGCAATGTTGATTCAAAGGTTCAAATTTAACAGTTTTTTCCAATATTTGATTTTTTTAAGTACAGAAAATCTTCTCATTGAAAATCTCAAAAATCTCACTGTTTGTGATTTTTTTTTTTTTTCCAGATTTGTTTAATATTTATAATTATATTCTGTTAATTTATTGGCTGTAAACTGTGTCTGAGTGGAAAAAATAATATCTCAAACTCTGGGATCGTTTCTGTCATGGTGGTATCTAGACAACGTTAGAGGACCACATGTGTGTATTTATCGTGTGTCGGTGGTAGGCCTAGTACTTGAAACATTGTGTGCCTTGTTTGTTTGTTTGTTTGTTTGTTTGCTAGGCGGTTGATTTTGTAAAGAGATATTGTTCAATTTCGAGAAAGAACTTGTTTCACTCTCAAAGCCTTCTGAGGTGGGGGGGGGGGGAAATAAAGCGTTTGTTTTCTTCAGATAACTGTTTGGGGCTCGTGTTTTTGAAAGCGTGCTACTACAGCTCGGCTAAATCGGTCGGATTCGTGGCATCGAGGGGCCTCGAGTCTCAGCTGGAGGTGGCAGGTGTCCAAGATGGAAAGTTCCTGACAGACAGAAACCCACTCAGTGACACAGGCAGACTAGATACACACACACTCATGCTCAGGGGTTTAGAACAAACACAATACAAGCATATTGATCCACTTTTTGTCCTTCAATAATAAAAAACCTTCTACTTTCACTTTTACCATCCAAAGCTTTAAAGGACGGATTTGCAATTTTTCCAGTGTCTCTTAAACAACATTCAGGAGCCAAACTGAACATTGAAACCTGTTTTTCTTGCTGTAATCATTCCTCCTGTTCACACTGACCATTAGAAGATCCTTCATAATGAAGCTTCAGTGTCCAAATGAGTCAAATCAAGTAAATATCTTTCAACGTTACAGTCTTTTTAGCCAAAGTCCCTCTTTTCTAATTTTAAAACACTGGATTCTGTGGATTTTGACATCCGTCCACCCTGCAGAGTTAAACAGGACTACCAACAAGACTGGTGAGGGATGAAAACCAGTTTGCACTCAGAAGGGGCGACTGCAGATCCAATAGCCAGCTACTTGCTCTTGTGAGCAGTGATGGAAAGTAACTAAGTACATTTACTCAAGTACAGTTTAGAGGTACTTGTACTTTACTTGAGTATTTCCATGTGATGCTACTTTCTACATTTCAGAGGGAAATATTGTACTTTCTACTCCACTACATTTATTTGACAGCTTTAGTTACTTTTCAGATGAAGATTTGACACAATGGATAATATAACAAGCTTTTAAAATACAACACATTGTTAAAGATGAAACCAGTGGTTTCCAACCTTTTTGGCTTTTGACGTCTTACAAAAAGCAGTGTGTAGTCGGGGTCACATTTCACATGTCTATGAGTTGTTAACAGCTCCACCAAATAGTGATTTTTCCCTCTAAACTTCTCACATGCTTTCATTTCAATAAATGTTCAAATGATCCAATATTTCAGCAAAAATCAAAGATTAGAGAAAAAGTCCAAAAACTGAAAACAGATTTGTGTATCAGAACTTTGTTTTTTCTTCTTTCCTCTCCCATTAATCATCTCACCACCCCTCAGATTTATCTGCTGACCCTTTGGAGGGGCCCGACCCCTAGGTTGGGAACCACTGGACTAAACTAGCTAACTGTATATAAAGTAGTGTAAACTAGCTCCACCTCCAGCAGCTACAACAGTAACATGCTGCTCTAACACTGATGCTTCACTATTAATAATCTAATGATGTCATATATAATAATATATCAGTCAGAGGGACCAAACCACTACTTTTACTGCAATACTTTAACTACATCAAGCTCATAATACTTATGTACTTTTACTGCAATACTTTAACTACATCAAGCTCATAATACTTATGTACTTTTACTCCAATACTTTAACTACATCAAGCTCATAATACTTATGTACTTTTACTGCAATACTTTAACTACATCAAGCTCATAATACTTATGTACTTTTACTGCAATACTTTAACTACATCAAGCTCATAATACTTATGTACTTTTACTGCAATACTTTAACTACATCAAGCTCATAATACTTATGTACTTTTACTGCAATACTTTAACTACATCAAGCTCATAATACTTATGTACTTTTACTGCAATACTTTAACTACATCAAGCTCATAATACTTATGTACTTTTACTGCAATACTTTAACTACATCAAGCTCATAATACTTATGTACTTTTACTGCAATACTTTAACTACATCAAGCTCATAATACTTATGTACTTTTACTGCAATACTTTAACTACATCAAGCTCATAATACTTATGTACTTTTACTGCAATACTTTAACTACATCAAGCTCATAATCTGTAGGAGGATTTTTCCTGCAGGAGTTTTACTTGTAATGAAGTATTTTTATATTGCTGTATTGGTATTTTTACTGCAGTAAGGAATCTGAATATTTCTTCCACCTCTGGCTGCAGATTTAATGTCGGTTTATTCAAGAAGCAATTTAGTCTTTTGCGTGCTGCAGTGATTCATCGTAATAACACCACAGCCTGTGTTTGCTCCTCTTTCCTCGTGGGCCTTGATGGATGGATCCTCCAGTAATTCTCTCTAGATGCCTGCTGAATTAAATCAGACGCATTCCCACTTCACCACACTGAAGCTTTTCTTTTTTTTTTTTTTTGTTAGTTACATTTTCACACACTGCAGTAAACTCAGAATTAATTTTATTTATGAAAATACCTTTTTCTGGTTAGTATATGTGTGTCAGTGTGTGTGAATGCTTGTGGATGTGATGTGTTCATGTTTGTGTGTCTGTCTCTCTTTTTTTCTGTATATGTGCATTTATGTGTGTGTACTTGTATGTATTGTGTGTGTCTTTGTGGGTGTTTGTATATTGTGTGGGTGTATGCAGGACGGTGTGTATTGAGCTGCTTTAACCACCAAGGACGAAGCTCATATGAAAGCAGAAACAGAACCTCTTAATAAAGGGTTGTAACTAATGGATTTATTAATGATTAATGCTTAATAAGTCAGTTATAAGCTGTTTTGGGTTGCCAGGTTGTTAAAAGTTTAAGATAATTTCTATTTGGTAATAATGTTTATGGGTTTCTCACTTTGTCATAACCCATCAAGTCTGCAATTATACACATTAATGAGTAATTGATAATCATAGTTTATTCAATCATCCTGCAGTTATAAGTGTTAATAAGTAGTGAGTAAGAAATTGATTTTGATTAGAGATTTTTCATGACCTGGCAACCCAAATTATGTTCTTATTAATGGCTTATAACTACATCTATTAAGATATGCTACATTATTATAGTACACACACACACACACACACACACACACACACACATATATATTACAGTCTCAGGAGAGTAGTTCTGTGTAAGGCACACACCACAGGTCTGTTGACGCTCTGCTAGCTTGTTGTGCTTCGTATCACAAGTCTTGACTTTGTACAATCAGTCAGAGTCTGATCAATACTACGAGCGTGAAAAAAATATTGATTGTTTACTGTAAAGGGAATCGCGTCCTCGCACATTCCTCTTAATGACACAGAACTACTCTCCAGACACTGAAAACATGATGCTGTTATTAGTCTTTGGAGCCGTTTCTAAACAAACTAACGTGACCAAACTCTTCATGATGAAGGAACATGTGACCCAGTGCAGCTGTGTTGCTCCATGACGTGTGTTTAAAGTTGCAGTACACGACATTCAGCCACTAGATGTCGCACTACAGCACCAACATCTCAGAACAAAACAAACGTGTGTGTCGTATGAATGTATAAACATAACTCTTTATATTTATATACTCTCTCACAATATAAATCTATGAGAAAAAGTCTTTTTGGTTCCAATAGCATCTCATGACGTTGTAATTTCAGGGTTTAATTTCCACTATGTCAAATTGGCTTCAAAGCCCGGCGCTCTTCTTGTATCCAGTTGATACATCCATGGTGTGTCGTTTACTCACTTTACTCAAGTTAGAATAAAAAAGAAAGCTGACAGCTCACGAAACTCAAATCAAACTGTCAAACTAGGCAGAGCTGATCAAATATGAATCAAGATTATGTACCTGCGTTGCCTTTTTCGTGCCTCAAATGTTTTCAGAAACATATTTTAGTGTTTAGCTGTAATTTGAGAACATTCGTTATGTGGCAGCCATCTTGGAAACAGACAAGGAAGACATAGCGGGACTCACATGCACTAACATGCACGCTCACATGCACTAACATGCACTCACGGCCGGTCCGGATACAAAAACAAAGAACAGAGAAGCTCAGATAACAACACACACAGAGGGAGTGTGACTTTATTCACTGCTCAGGACGCCTTTACTCCACTATATCTTTACATAGCAAATAGTTGTTTGTTGACATCCAGTGAGGCTCAATGTCATTTATTGCACCTTTCATAGTTTTTCAACAACAACAGAGGTGCACAGCACAGAGGAATAAGATATATGAAAAAAGATTTTGAAAACATGGCTAATAAAAGAGCGTCCAGTCACCTGTGTGACCGTTATCACTGTGCTGATCTCTATACGTCGACATATTTTCTGTACAAACACACAGAACACATATCTTCAAATACATCTCTAAAAAAAAAACCAGTTGCAGTGTTTATTCAGCTCTCATTTATTTGTATTTATATTTTTTAACTGCAATCTCTACATTCTTCTATTTTAAGTTATCTTTAATTATCTGTATATATATTTTTAACAGAAAAATCACAATTATTGTTTGCAATCTTACGTTAATTTTAGCTTTTCTTATTTGTATATTTGACTACAATGTTGTTTACACATTTCTTTAATCTAGTAGATCTTTATTTATTAATAATATTACAGTTTTTGTTTTTATTTCACGCTTGCTTTGGTGATGTAAATCTATGTTTCCCAATAAAGCCCCTTTGAAATGAAATGAACTGAACTTAATTGAATACATCATCATCATAATAAGGTTAGTAGATCAGTTTAATGTTGGTTTGGATCCAAATATATGTACCAGATTTATAGAAAATATAATTATAGCTGTATTTGTGTGTGTTTGTGTGTGTGTGACAGAGAGCGCGTGCGTGTGCGCGCGGACCGCGGAGGTGTGTGTAGTGACTGAGGGAGGCGGGGACGCGCGCGCGGACGGGCTTTATGAGATGCGGTTAGAGAGCGAGGTGACAGAGCGGAGACACACCGGGGGAGAGAGCCACACAGGCGGGCGGGTGGGATGGTGTCGGACCGCTGACTCTGCTTCACCTCTGCGGTTTGTTTAGGACCGGAGCGTCGGCACGGAGCCCGGAGCAGGAGCCGCACGACGACGCACCGCCGCTGGGGGAGAGGAGAGGGGACCATGGGCTCCGCTTCGTCCTCCTACCGGGTCATTTACCTGGACGTGGACGGCAGGATTCAGAAGGTATGTCAACACTGTCAGTTAGAAGAAAACACACCTGGTTATAACCTGCAGCTCTACGAAGAAGTGTCACACCTTATAACATAAAGTTATGAAATTAAATAAATGTTATTTAATAAGAAGAAGTTGGGAGAACGTGATTGGTTGAAAGGTGGAGGGGGAGGAGCCATAACAACAACACAAACAACAACACAAACGTTAACAGGAACATTATGAATAAAAAACGTTTAAATTAGTCAATAAAGCAATAATAAATAAATAAAGTCACAAACAGTTTTTAAAAAATAATCGACGTTGCGATGAGAGCTGAAACATTTAGTCGAATAATCAATTAGTCGATTGAAGGAAAAATAACTGGCAACAATTTTAATAATCGATTTTATCGTGTCGGTGACTTTTCAAGCAAAAATCACCAAAAACCCTCTGATTGCAGCTTCTCAGATGTGAACATTTTCTCTGTTTTATATCATTATAAACTGAATATTGTCAGTCGGACAAAACAAGATATTTGACATTATTGACATTTTATAGACTAAAAATGATCTGTAGGAAATAATTGTTAGTTGCAGCCCTAATTATGATTATTTATAAATATCAATATCAGTATTGTTAATATTGAATATCATATTGGTTTATTTATACATTTTGCGTAGTGACTCATTGTTTATGTTTTTATCACTAAAATCATTAAAAAGTATGATAATGAAACTATAAAGTTGCTGCTTAATGCAACAGTTCGTACAATAAGAAAACACAAAAATCTGTCGGCTCAGGAGATAAAATGACTTTAAAATCTTTTATTGTATCTTAATAGACACACAATAAATCTCTAAAGTTTCTCTGTTCAACTAAAAAATAAGCTAAAGTAGCATAAAGGCGTTTAAATCACTACGTAATCTTTAGTTTTGTCTGGAGCTGCAAGGATTAGTCGATCAATCGATTAGTCGATCAACAGAAAATCAATCGGCAACTGAATAATCATTTTAGTAGTTTTATTTAAGCAGCGACGCCAAATATTTGCTGGTTTCAGTTTCTCAGATTTGAGGATTTGAAGCGTTTCTGTATCATAAATGACAGTAAACTGAATATCTTTAGAAGTTATAATGTGCTCGTTTCACTGTCGTCTGACATTTTATAGACAAAACGATTAATAAAGAAAGATTAATCGATAATGAAAATTTGTTAGTTGCAGCTCTATTTTTTTTCTGGGCTCGACTGACTGAAAGAAAACTGCGTCTTTGTTTCATGAAACCATCAAAGAAACGTAGAAGAACGTTATTAAAAATCATCTCTAATATTCAGATGTGATGCCACAGAAGATAAAACTAACACATGTATCAGTTTGTAACCCGTCTACCACACATCACGCATACATGAGATCACTTCTAATCAACCAGTGTCACCAGTTTGAACGACCAGTTTGAACTAACCCGCTGCATGTGAATCCTAACAGAGACTCTTGAGGTTTGCTTGAGTCAGAAACCGTCACAGGGAGAATTTTACTGCCTCCTGCTGTGTGTAATTTACAGTAAATTGAGTGAATGATACACAAACGCTGGTGCAGGTCTGCAGTGTAAATGTCATGTCTGTTTGTCACAGTGAACCTACTGATACTGAGCACTTTACTGGCTAAAAATAGTGAGAATAAGTTGAAGCCATAGTGTGTGTGTGTGTGTGTGTGTGTGTGTGAGATACAACCTGCTGAGTCAATTGGTGACTATTTACAGTGCGTACAGGCAGAATAATCTCAGGTTTGTTTGGCCAATAAATAAGTTGTTTCTGCTCCACTGGCTGCTCTGAGGTTGAAGAGTAACTCAGGCTGTGACCTCTAAATACACTCCACACACAACTCAGTCTGTCCAACACACATACAGTCAGAGTTCCTATAGATTGAAGAATCCAGGGCACCGACTGACTTCTCCACCTGTTCACAGCCTTTCTTCAGTTTTAGATGTTAATGGTCTTATAAGGCTCATAAATCTCGCAAATATTGAAGGAAAAACACAGAAACGTTGCCGCAAGTCAGCTGCAGTGAAGCCAAATGTATGCAAATTACACCTGTGTCAGCTGCTAATGACCTTTCTATCACAGCAGGTAGTTTGGAGCCCTGCAGATCCAGCAGGACTACAAACACCAACACAATTACAGCAGGATTATGTGACAATACGTCTAAATCAAGGCTTTTTCAAAGTCTGAGACCTCAGACAAAGCTCGGAGGCGCCTCCTCATCCTCCCTTTAGTTTACCTGCTGTGTCGCTCAGTTCCTGGATGTCTATGGGATCATTATTATTATGATATTTGATCCCACAGACACTCAACATCTGATCCCAGACAGCCTGATATCAGACTAAACCAGATACATAAAAGAGTCTGTGTGAAGGTATTGATTAGTTTCTGACTCTGTATCTCTGAATTATCTCCTTAACTATTCTACATGATCTACATGATTATATAAATAATGTAATATTATATATTATATTATATAAAAAAACAAACTAAATCGAGAGTTTTGACTCAGTAATCATTAAAATACTTGCAGTTATTTTCATTTCCTTTTGTTTTTCAGTCGTTGTCTTTTAAAGGAGCTAAATGTTCCAGAATCCTTCCAACATGCATGAAAAACAACTGCAGGTTTTCCATCTTTGTTAAACGTCACCATCAGAGCTTCAAACAGAAACTGAACTAATAACATCGACGCTGTGTGAAGACGTCACATGTGGAAACATCATAGTTTCGATAGTAAACCGACACGTTTCAAAGCCGCTGTGCTCGAGACCAATAAAGAAATAAAACTGACTCTGTAACATTTAGGACTGCAAGTAAAGATCATTTTCACTATCGATCGATCTGTCGATTATTTTCTCCGTTATTCGATTAATTGTTTTGTCTGTAAAATGTCAGAAAATAGTAAAACAGTTATAGAGTCCATGGTGATGCTTTCAGGTGTTTTATTTTGTTTGACCAACAGTTCAAAACACAAAATATTCAGTTTGATTTCATTAATGATAAAGAAAAGTATTAAATCTTCACATTTGAGAAGCTGAAACCTGGATATTTTCTGCATTTTTAGCTTAAATAAAATCTAAAATGATTATTCAATTATTAAAACAGTTGCTGATTAACTTTCTCGATCGATTAATCGACTAATCGTTGCAGCTCTAAAAGTAAAACTGCATTTCTGTCCTTTCTCTTGTTCCTGCTGTCGGTGGCCTTTCAGATGACTTCATTCCGTTTTTCTGAGCCTCTTCTTCCTCGTGTGACGACACCGAGTCACTGAAATCAGCTGAGTGCAAAACATAAATCACTGTCGAGCACAAGAGACAAAATCCTTTAACAGGAAACATGATTACTTCTACAGTTTCACACACATCTAAAAACACACTCGAGCGTTTATTATCACACACACACATGCAGCAGCGGAGGGCTGAGTAAATCTCAGCTGAAGTCCTCGTGCAGCCTGTGGAGGCAGATCTGTGTTTACACTGAACAAACCAGTGCAGAGAGGAACAGCAGCTCATAAAAAAAAGGTCATATAATGAGGTTTATGCTTCACCGACACTTTGCATTTATTGCCTCGTTTCTTTCTTTATGATGTTCACACAGACTGCAGAAAACATGTCGTTTCCTCATGCAGACGTTTTATTTATGTGTTTTAAATATGCAACACAGGTACAAAACAGGTACAAGTTGGTTTTATTATGTCATGAGAGCGTCATGTAATAATAGAAATAGAACCAAATAGAGATTTAACTTCCTGTTAAACATTCAGTGCTGACAGCTACAGCATCAATTGATCTGTTGATTATATATTTAATATATTTATTAGTTGTTTGGCCTTTAAAATGTCTTCTTTTGTCCCGACTAACAGTCCACAACCCAAAGATATTCAGTTTATCATCACAGACTAAAGAAAACAGAAAATATTCACATTAAAGAAGCTGGAATCAGAGATTTTAGCATTTTTGACTCAAAATGATGAATTGATAATCAATTAGTTTGTAAAGGTTGCAGCTCTGTATTTTGGGTTAAATGTGTGTTGCAGCTGTTTGTTTGGAGGATCAGTGGTCGCAGCGTCTCACTCTGCTCCTGTTTTTTGAAACCTTTTCCATTCAGGTTTAATAATAGATTAATAGATTTTGATTCGTTTGAGTCCAGAGTCACAGATTGAAGGTGACGCACGGATCATCGTTATGAAATGATGAACAGTCAGCAGGCTGTATATTAATGAAGGCCTGTTTTCCAGCTGTAATTAAACCTTTATTATTCTCTCTATTTGTTTTCTATCTGATGCATATTCAGTGTTTTTCATACATAAACTACAGCAGCTCGTATTACAAAGTCGTGAGCTCTTCCTTTGTCTGCAGCAGTCATTGTTTTTCTGTTTGTTCTTTGCTTTTTTGTCGCCTCATTGAATCTAATCAGATTCTGGTTCTGTTCGCGGCATGTTGGCGTCTTCTGAACCGTTTTGCATAACAGTGGATGCGGCAGGTTTACGGCGCGGCGTCGTCATCCTCAGCAGGACGGTTATGACGAAGTAGAGGTTTGTTATTGAAATCAGTCATTTTAAAGCGGGAACATGCATTTATTTCCATTTTGGATAAAAAAATGCAAATTGATTTGAATCATCCTGAAGTGTGTTTAACTCATCCAATTAATTAATTAATTCTCTTAGTGCCTCTCAGAGAGCTGCTGGATAAATGAGACATGTTGAGCTTTTTTCATCAGTAAAAGAGCAGCTGGAGGAGCTGTCATCATATCCTCCGGGACACTTTACAGCATTCATTTACATTCAGCTCAGTCTCTGCTCATCACTTTGTTGTTTCCATCTTTTGTTCCTTTTGGTTCCATTGTTTTTTTTTTTTGATTTTATGCATCTGTACAAACGAGCATTTTTATCTCTTTTTCTTTCTGTTCTTTATCAGTAAAGTTCTGAAACGGACAGAAACTGATGATAAAACCGAGTATTTATGCTGCAGCATTAGATGGATTCATGAGCGAGATAGGATCACAGTTAAAACATAAATAAATAAATAACTGGCAGTCAAAATTAAATATACATAAATTGCATTAATTTAAAATGAGAGCTGGGACCTCTGAAGACAATCTGTCTGTCTGATCCGAGGAGTTTGTCAAGTTTGGGAAACAAAATGTCTTAAATAACTCTTCTTCATGTGGTTTTAACTCTACTGGCAGCAGAGAAGAAGAAGAGCGTGTTCGTACCCAGCATGCTTAGCGAACGTTACAGGAGACTTTCATGGCCATAAAAATCTCAAATAGGGCTTCAACTAACGATTATATTCATTATCAATTAATCATCTCAGAAAATAGTAAAGAATGTTCATCGTAGAGCTGAAGGTGAAGCCATCAGACGTCTTCTATCAGACCATCAGCCCAAAACCCAAAAATATTCATTTATGACGATGTAAGATGAAGAAAAGCAGCAAATATTTGGCATTTCTGCTTAAAAAAATGACACAAATGATTAATAACCTATCAAAACAGTCTCAGATTAACCCTGATGATGATTTAGAGTGATACACGTCGGTCTGCTTGATTTCCTTAAAGAATAAATTCACGTTATTATTTCACCTGAAGAAGAAGAGCCTCAGTTTTGTTTTGCATGATCGTTCACAGCGCTGAAGGACAAATATCTAGCAAGACTTCCTGGATTCAGTTTTTAGTCGCGGATTAATTTTGGGATTGTTGCAGCTCTAAACTCAGTCATGTTATATGAGACAGAACTGAATGACTCGTGTTAATTAATTGTAAATTAATTAATTGTGTGATAGCGGCAGCGGGAGGTGTTTCCTCCACCCGCCCGTCACTGTCTCTTCCACCTGTGACAGGCTGCCATCGCCAGACCGCTGAAGTGCTCTCTGACTTCTCTCCTCCACAATCATCTCTGCTTTTGCCCTCCTGACAGCACTTGTTAACCCCTCCTCCTCCTCCTCCTCCTCCTCCTCCTCCTCCTCCTCATCTTCCTCCTCATCTCTCTCCCCCTGGTCTTTGATGCCATCACATGCAAAACACCTCCTTTATCTATGTGGGTCATCCTTCCTTCTTTGTGTGACACACAAATCATTTGTCACGTTTAACAGCGGTGCTTGACCTTGTTTATGAAGCGCGAGGACGAGAAGAGACGGAAAACTTGAAATATTTACTGCCGCTGCGCTGCGGTGTTTAATCAAACCAAGAGCCTCGAGTGCGAGAAGCTGCATGTTCAGACTCACGAGTTCCTCCCCAGTGGCTGATTGCTCCACTTTCACATGACTGTAGTCAGACGAACCAAAACATCCTGCTTGTTGTGTGTCGGATTGTGTTTTTTACTGCATTTGCATGTTTACGGCGTCTTGCCGCTAAAGGGAGCTGTTGGTCAAGCGAGAAGGACGAGAGGGGAAGAGGAAGAGGTGTGTGTGTTGTGGAAAAAATAAAGATGGAGAAAACACTAACATAACAAGTGCAGACAAGGAGAAAGAAGTGAAAAGAAGATGGTTTCAATCACATTGGAACCTCCTCCTGCTTTCCTGGAGTTCACAGGAGATCTGAAAATACCCTTTGACACTCGGAAAAAGTTGTTTGACAACTACTTGCTGGCCGTCAGAGGGGATGGATTCCTCTAATTCACTGTTTGGGAACAAATGGGACAAAGAATATAAAATACTTTGCTGCTCACTGCTGATACGTATGATGGATGCTTGCTGGCTTTGAGTATCTTCTTTATTCCAAAAGTCAACGTTGTCTCAGGTCGTTGTGAGGTCATGTTTTAGGCGGCGTGCTCAAGCTGTGGATGAGCTTGTTAAGATGTGACTTCGATATCATGGAAAATGAAATGCTATGTGATCAAATTGTAGAGAAAACATGAACGCCTGTCATTCCTGAAAGACTGCTGCAAGAACCAGAGTTAACTCTTATCTTAGCCAGAAGCATTGAAGCTGCAACGGCTGACGCTAAAACGTTCACGGATGGTGAAACGAAACATTAATGCAACAAAGAAATAACATTCAAAATTCAAAAATAGTGTTCAGATCACTGAAACGCATTTTAAAACCAAGTGTAAACAGCCTCCATGTGACCAGCGATCTCAACGCATCTTGGGTGCGTTCACACCTGTACTGAGAGATGTCCACTTGTGATCAGATCACCCAGTGTTAATACCAGGTGTGAACAAGACCAGAAAGTCTTCACCGAGCCTGAACAACGTCGTCCCCCAAATAAACAGTGCTGAACAAATCTGGCTCATGGCTGAACTTAATTGCTGACCTCTGACCCCTAAAGTCTGGACACACCAGGGTTTAAAACGGCAAAATTTTGCAGGAAATTCAATTTATTCCAGTGGAGCAAAGTACCTTACTGGCCCAAATATAAGATGATATTTTATTCTAAAAATAACATTTGAAAAAGTGGGAGTCGTCTTATATTCAAAGACTAGACAATTACACGTTCAGAAGATCCTGGAGTGTTGCATTATGGGTTGTTTGTAGCTATAATGTTGCTAAGCTAGTGAGTGTCTCAAGTGTGTCTTAAACCAACAGTCAGAAGCCAAATGAACATTAAAGCTGTTTTTCTTGCTGTAATCATTCCTCCTGTTCATACTGACCATTAGAAGATCCCTTCATAATGACCTTAGAATGGAAGTGATGGAGGATTAAATCCACAGTCCTCCTTCTGTGCAAAAATGTATTTAAAAGTTTATCTGAAGCTAATATGAAGCTTCAGCGTCCAAATGAGTCAAATCCAGTAGATATCTTTCAACGTTACAGTCTTTTTAGTGCCAAAGTTCCTCTTTTTGTTACTATACTTCCACCTGCAGCTCAACAGGGAAACACTGTCCGTGGAAACACAAAGAGGGAATTTGATGCTAAAAAGACTGTAAATGTGTCAGATATCCACTTGATATGACTAACTCAGACTGCTGAAGCTGAATAGAAGCTTCACATTGACCAGAGATTGGAGCTGCAACACTTGATTAAGTTGATAAATCAATTAATTGCCAACTATTTTGATAATTGATTAATCATTTGGAGTCATTTCTTTAAGAATAAATGTCAAAATTCTCTGATTCCAGCTTCTTAAATGTGAATATTTTCTGGTTTCTTTAGTCTCTATGACAGTAAACTGAAGATCTTTTGGTTGTAAAACTGTTAGTAAGACAAAACAAGACATTGTTGTCATCTTGGACTTTGGGAATAATCGACACGTTTCAACATTTTCTGACATTTTATGGACCAAACAACTAATCGATGAATTGAGAAAATAATCGACAGATTAATCAATAATGAAAGTAATTGTTAGTTGCAGCCCTACATGAGATACTGTTCATTCTTGTACATTCCTGATAGTTCATTAGATATTACATAATTACTGTATTCTAATTAAGAAGTATGTGAGATTTACTGTAAACCGGAGATTACTTGATCAAAACATCAATTTCTTCATAATCGGACATGAAATAAATATCATCACATAAAAAATTCTTTGTCACATCTAATTGTGTTTGTTTGTTTGTGTGTGTGTGTGTGTGTGTGTGTGTGTGTGTGTGTGTGTGTGTGTGTGTTTGTGTGTGTGTGTGTGTGTGTGTGTGTTTTCTCCCTCAGGTGGTGTTCAGTAGATTCTGCAGCCCGTGTGACATTAAAGAGCTGTTTTGTACAGCCCTCGGTGTGCCAAGGTAACACACACACACACACACACACACACACACACAGACCACTTTTGGGGACATTAAATAGACTTACATTCATATACTAGGAACTTACCCTAACCTTCACCACAGACCCAAAAATCAGCTTTTTCCCAATTAACTGGTCCTAAGTCTGAAATTTGTCCCCAGAAGAAGCCTATAGCAGACCACACACACACTCACACTCATCCCTCATCAGCTAATTCCCTGTCAGCTTTAGTAGTTGGCAAACAGCCTCAGTGATAATTAGTTCAGTTCCTGTTTCCCTGGACTTTAACACCACATGTGTATTTAGTACAGTAGTACAGTGGGACCTTTTTATAGTGCTGCTATATATTTAATTATGTTTTTACACAATAGTCATCACCTGAATCATAATGTCAGGTTAGTTTACACCCGGATACACTTCTACTGCTTGTTGTACTGTAGATGATTCATTCTGTTGTATACAAGTAAATAAAGATTTATTTATACAGCACTTTCAAAACAGGAGGTACAAAGTTCTCCAAACCAACAATGAATTGACCTACTAACAAGTGTTGTGTGTGTATCAAAGCCTGATATATCTTATTCCCCCGTTATTGTCCAGAAACTATTTAAAACACGTCAGTGAGCCACACAGCTGCACATCATTGTGTAACTTTGTTATTGACGTATCAGACGTTAGCAGTAGGTGGTTACTTATGATCCCTGGAGGAGGAATTCATCTTATTTTGTGCCCAGACAGCATCTTCGTTCACTGTTTTGTTCAAAGACACTTAGCGGTGTGGATGGATGTGTTGCTGTGATGGAGGATTGAAACTGGTCGTTCAAAATGTATCTATTAGCAGTGGATGATGTCAGTCCCAACAAAACACTCCTGTTGTTTTTGATTTTATGAAATATGTTTATGCAACACAGATTCTTTTGAAAGGTTTTTGGTGGATATTTCTGGGAGATTAACCAGAGAAACTTGTAGAAAAGCTCTCTGAGTTCCAATAAAACCTTAAAGTGTGTTTCTGTCATGCAGGAACACTAATCTGTCTCTGCTGGATTCATCTGGAGCCATGGTGTCCATCGACCCCACCATGCCGCACAACACAGAGAGGTATCGGAAAACCTGCATCCCACTAATGTCTTTATTGATTCATTGATCGACAGTCCGCCAGCTGGCTGTTTGATTCATAGACACAATCGACTGGCTGTAAATCCCGGATTCTCCTTCTCCCTCCTCCTGAGCCGTTAACCCTTTGTGTCAAAATTCACGCCCCTTAATCTCGAGATCATAACTGTGTCAAACCGGAACACACAGACGTCAAACACATGAGGAGAACCTCTCCTTTACAGACATGATCCGTTAAGGATCAGTGTGAGTAAATCCACTTTGAAATCAGAGAAAAAAGACGCTCAATATAACCGAGTGGTAACCTCTGGGGCTGGAAAATGAAGCCAATGCAAAAGTGTCAAGAAATGCAGTTCCTCGAATGGCCACTTGAGGCTCCAAAATCATGTTTACAGCCTGGTACAAAAAACGGTTTTGGTCTTTATAGTTAATTTCCCCTTTCATGACAACTGTACGGGGTGAATTTTTTTATAACTCACCCATTTAAATTTTATTAAGCCGTAAAGTTTTGCATAATTAAGGACGTGGCTGCTTTGAGTGACAGGTCGTTAGCCGCTAGGTGGCTTGTTTCAGTAACCGGGCTTCATTCAGCCCACCTCAGCTCCACCTCTTTGCCCATTTTGGATTAGCCGGGAGTTAGGCGGAGACAGGCACTGCCAAGATGGCGACAACCACTTTGAGTTTCAGAACCGCTCCAACCAGTGGGTGACTTCATCTTGGGAGGGGCCATGAAGAAAAAGTAACAAATTTTTGCTCTTGATTTAATAATTTGTGCGCTGTTATCTCTGAGATTCCTTATAATTTATAAACATTTAAGTCACAGGCTTCATTCATGTCATAATTTATTCACTAAGTCTGTCCCTTTTGCACTTTGTCGCATTTTGCTTTTATTGATAGACAAACTTTTCCACCTCAGTAAAGCGGACAAACGTTTTTGCGATATTTTGCGATTTTTTCAAACTGACAGCGTTTCCACTCAGGTTTTTTTATGCACAAAATGAAAATGAGAATACAGGTAGGTAAAAATGCTCCCTGTGAGACGAAGCCAAGGTTTCATCCTGCACTGAACACTTTGTTTGCAATGTTTTTTATACATTCAAGACGAGATGACATCAGCTCGTCGTCCATAAATGGCCGTCCGACCACGTTCTGAAGTTGTTCACATTGTTCACTCTCATATTTCAGATCTGATTCACCTCCAACATGTACGGATGGTATTTGAGAAGTTTCCATTTTGAGTAAAGAAGGAGAAAAAGAACCAATCAGAACAGAGTGGGCTCATCAGGAGGCGGGGCCTTAAAGAGACAGGAGCTAAAACGGCCTGTTTCAGACAGAGGCTGAACTGAGGGGCTGCATAAAGGACCAGTAGAAGATAAATAAGGAGTTTTTAACTAGATATCATGCAAAGATATTCCAGTAGAACCCCAGAATATAAATATGGACCCTGTAGAAAAAAATATGGTGGCAGAGTATGTCCCCTTTAAAAGAAACACCACAGGGTTCAAAGGCTTCACAGCTGGCATATTACTGCCAGGAAATGGGATCTGCAGGTGTGAATTAGAAACCAGCAGTTTACTTTGTCCGCTGTTTCATCCCATATGAACATCCCATAGTTTAGCACTAGTGACTATTCTTAGTGACATTCACTAGTTTCTGGGACGTTCTGAATCAGAATAAGTGTTAACGCAGGTCCATCTTCTTCAGTATTCAACAGTAGTCGAGGTCTCACATGTTATATGAAGTAATGTGTCCATGAAGGGACCTGCAGGAATGACAGAGTTATGACGCCTCGCAGCTTCTTGCTGTTAACACTGATTAGGAAACACGTCTGTCACATACAGTTATGACTGCAGGTGAAACGCAGCCAGAGAGTCAGAATGACCTTTCAGACAAACGACTTTATAATCAAAGTTCAGGAATGGATGCAGAGTCACATACAGCAAGCTGGATAATGTCATGTCTTGACGTAAAGCATTACCGTAGTGTTCATCTTCAAGTATAAAGTGTTGATGGAAAGTGGTGCATGTTTTTAAAATCTATATTTAACACAGACATCATGAATCATGTAAAATAAACGGTTAATGGCCAGAATAAAAGACAGAGAAAGAGATCTGAAGATATTTGTGCAAATAATAAGCCTGAGTTAGGTGAGTTTGTGAATGTAGGCATAAATTAATGAAAAAATAAGTCACTTTAGAGTCATTATTTATATTAATATTTACATTAACGTTGTCCTGCAAGCCTCATTTGAAGTCAGGTGTATCTTTGACCACTGAAACCTTCTCTAGAGCATCTTTAAAGAGGATATACAGTATTTTGCACATTTCCAGATCTATATTTATATTCTGGGGCTCTACTGGAATATCTTTGCATGATTTCTGGTTAAAAACTCCTTATTTATCTTCTACCGGTCCTTTATGCAGCCCCTCAGTTCAGCCTCTGTCTGAAACAGGCCGTTTTAGCTACTGTCTCTTTAAGGTCCCGCCTCCTGATGAGCCCACTCTGTTCTGATTGGTCAGCTTCAGGAAGCTTCATCTCAGCAGACTTCCGGCTGTTCGGGAGACTACGTCAACAAACCAGGAAACAAACTATAGTAGCAGGATTTAACTTCTTTTTCTCATCCTTTACTCAAAATTTCTCAATTGAATTTCTCAAATTCATCTGTACATGTTGGAGCTGAAATCCAAAACATGAGATGGCACAACATGAACAACACATGGAAAAAACTTAGCAACAACCTTAGCAACCGAGGCTATGGGTTGGGTTGGTTTTCCTCCTTGGTGTGATTCATTTGTGCAGATTTGAACACAACAATCGTAGTTGGGCCAAAACAACCACACAGAGTCCCTTTAGAGGAAGTGGTCTCGGTCCAGCCCCATACAAAAATTTTGGAGTGGTTCATTTGTGCTGGGAATGTGATCCAACCTCCATCTTTGAGCTAAACGGAGCGAAAGTTAAACAGAGCTAAAGCTAAACGGAGCTAAAGCTAAAGAGAGCTAAAGCTAAACTGAGCTAAAGCTAAACGGAGCTAAAGCTAAAGAGAGCTAAAGCTAAACTGAGCTAAAGCTAAAGAGAGCTAAAGCTAAACTGAGCTAAAGCTAAACTGAGCTAAAGCTAAACGGAGCTAAAGCTAAAGAGAGCTAAAGCTAAACTGAGCTAAAGCTAAAGAGAGCTAAAGCTAAACTGAGCTAAAGCTACACAGCGCTAAAGCTAAACTGAACTAAAGCTAAAGAGAGCTAAAGCTAAACAGCGCTAAAGCTAAACTGAGCTAAAGCTAAACGGAGCTAAAGCTAAACAGCTCTAAATCTAAACAGAGCTAAAGCTAAACAGAGCTAAAGCTAAAGGAGCACTTTGCATGTTGGGATAAGCAAAATCAACAATTGCTCGCAGCTAGCAGGAGAATAAATCAAAACTCTGAACTGGACTAACAACAAAGTACGTTGTCTTCCTGATATCTGGACCTACTTCCTGTATTTACATTCTCGCTCAGACACATCTGACCAATGAGAGGAGAGAACGTTCTCACCTGGCTTTTAGTGAAGCTTTTTGATTTGCTTGAATTTTTTCTGTGTGAAGAGAAACTGAACCAACAAGTTTACCAACCGATTCACTGATTCAGACCAGAACTAACACACTAGAGGTTAGAAAACACCCTGAAATAACAGATGCAGCCTTTTCACTTTGACACACATTTATTATGAACTACTTGATCCAAATACAGAAGGTACTGATTCAAAACTATTAAATTGATCAACTTAAACTATTGATCTGATATGAATAAAAGTTTAAGTGGAGAATCTGATCCTCTAGAGAGAGAAGACGTCTCACTCTGCTGGAGCTGTTGGAACAACAGAAACACTCTGATTGTACGGTGTTGTTACAGAGTGGAGCCTCTTCCCTCACAAATGATCTTTGGCTGATTACAGACACACAAACTGACAACAGACAAGTTTCATTTTGTCAGTCATACAGGTGTACCCAGATCATTTCTCACAATCACACACAATTTTCACTCATATATATACGAGTGAAATGCTGCAGTGTTGTAGAGGAGAGCAGCGCTGCAACACTAACAGGCAGAGGATACCGGTTTCTTCTCTAAAATACATCCTGATCGGCCCTGATATCAGCCAAAACAACATTCAGTTTCATTTCTGGGAAGGAATTTTCCAGCGCTGTTGTTTCGTAATTCCCTGTGACCTTCGGAGAGGCTGCGGCGGTCCAGTGTCATCCAAATTTTCCTCTTCAGCCAGAGCAGGATGGCGGATGAATTGTCGACTTCAAACCTGACGTCACTTTGCTGAAACTGTGAGAACGTAGATGGAGTTTTGGCCTTCAGCGGGAACAGCAATGATTAGAAACAGATTTGGTCGCGTTAGACAAAACACTTAATACACTCTACTCCCAAGGTTATAGACACACACACACACACACACACACACACACACATAGATTAGGGAGGACACTTTAATAGCTGTGTGTGTGTGTGCATGTTTGGTATCTTATCTAAGGGTAGAATCTGAAACCTTTTATTTGACAAACATCTGAGTGTTGGTAATCTTTGTAAACAGTGTGTGTGTGTGTGTGTGTGTGTGTGTGTGTGTGTGTGTGTGTGTGTGTGTTTTTCCACTCGAGTTAGTAAGTGGGAGGAAGAGCGCAGCGTCAGATGGGGATTTTATTTCAGCTTCACACACGCCGCCTCTGCTCTCAAAACTAACCTGTGTGTTTGTGTTCTGCTGTGTTGAAGGTCACCGTACAGATTGGTACCAATGACTGGAGGACAGCTCGCTGGTGAGTACCACACACACACACACACACACACACACACACACACACACACACAATTAGTCAATCAATAGAGAATTAATTGGCAACTCCTTTGATAATTGATTAGTCAAACTAGAGTCTTTTCCCTCCTTTAAATCTTTATTTTCTGATGTTTTTATGACTCTTGTAACTGTTTTATTACAGTTTATTTTATGATTGGATACTTGCAGAGTTCAACAGAGTCCACATCTTCAAAAACTCTACACACAGAGTCACAACACAACAGCAACAATTACGGATCAAACTGTGACACATTTGCATTGTTTTCCTACAGAAAGCGTTCACATGTCCTCAATACTTTTCTCACTCAAACACAAACAAAGCAACAAAACATTTGACATGTTAACAAACTCTTCAGTTTATGTTCAAACACTAACATGTATTCATACGGATCATAACCACACTGAAATACATCTATATTCAACCAAAACACAAGACGAAAGCTTTCCTGCTGCTTTTCCATGACTCGTTCCTGTAGATACGCTGTAGTACGTTCTATAGAGAGCTACACATCTGACTGTATTTACACTGTATACACATTTATACACCATCAACCATTAAAACTACATATAAACACAATAAGATCCTCATGTGCTGCCTGTTGTTAGTGTTTGTATCTCAGTGTGTCTGATTGACACATGAGGATTTGTTTTTAGGTGTAAAATGAGCTTTGATGAGTTTTGAAGACGTGGAATTGAACCGTGCAGGTAACCAATCGTTAAAAAACTGTAATTCTTTGCTAATTGTCTGATTAAGGACAAAAAAGTGATCTTAATCTCAATGAGAGTTTAGCTTTTAGTCATTTTGCTAAATAGCAAATATTAGCTGGTTCCAGCTTCTCAAATGCAAAGATTTGCTTCTTTTCTCTGTTTTATATCACTGAATATGTTTGGACTGTTGGTCGGATAAAACAGGACATTTGAAGACATCATCATCTCGGGCTGTGGAAAATAACAACCAGTGGGAAGCATCTCTAACTGGGATACTGGTTCATGTTTTCACTCTTGTATTGGTTCTACCTTTAGTGGTCACTGTGGTTTTATATATAAAACAGACATTATAATAAAGTGGCAGATTATTACTTAAAATGTGGAGGAAAATCCGTTTGAACTCACTTTAACAACCTTCTTCTTTGTGGTTCACACACACACACACACACACACACACCTGGGACAAACATCTATAAAAAGCTCCTGATCTCATAACCACTTCACTCCAGGAGTTCAAAGCCATATAACTCGTCAGTCATTTGTTTTATGGCGACTCAACATCACATAAGTGGCGACGCTGAACGGCGAGCTGCTGAAAGCTCACTTCATCTCTGATCCTCCATCTTTTCACTACAACACTAAACACCACAGTCAGTCATCTAACTACAGGTCACTGAATACGGTTTCACTCGTGCAGATCGTAACGTGTCATGTGTGAGATTTTCAGCTGCTGCGTTTTGAAGCAGGTTTAGTGTTTGTGTTGTAAACTGACGTCACATGTTTCTGCACATTTATTTATCTTCTTCTATCTACTGTTTGAATTATCTGGTTAGATGCTAAACTGCATTTGGCTGCACTGACAACGAAGATGAATCTAATCTAGTTAAATGTGGTAGAAGTTATTAGCTGGTGACGAGATGAGAAGCGATGCAGTGAGGTAGAGCAGTAGAGAGGGAGTTCAGATCTGTTCACAGTTTGATGTTTTATTTTAGGAGAAACATGCAGATTATTCCACTCTGTCTTCTGTTGTCAGGGATCAATAACAGCAGATTAGCGTGTTAGCAGCTATCTTTGGGTTTAACTCAGGTTTTCTCGTATCATGAAGCTGGGTCATTTTTAACAATCACCATGGTAACCAGTGCTGAACAGCTGACCTGCTCTGAAACAGGTTTAACATCAGAGGATCAACATCCCGACCACCAACCAATCAGATCACTGGAAAAAAAGAGTCATCATTCCTACAGGAGGTCCTGAGTTTACAATTAAGTGACAATTTAAAAAGAGCAAAATATATATTTTTATAGGTATGTGGACGTATTTTATTGATCCAGGTTTGCGTTTCCACTCTGAGCATTTTAAATGAGTGACAGCTGACAGTTTTTATGATTCCATCACAGCAGCTCAGAATAACATGAGACGACTGTGTGATGAGACCTGGAAATAGAAACGAAAGCTTGTCTTTTATTATAGATAATCTTCATACTGTTGATTGCTTCCGCGATTATAAATGCAACATCTGGGTCAGACAGATCTTATCAGTCATTAACTTACTTTTTCCTCTTTTTGCTTCGGTTGCAGAAACAGTCTGACATTAGTTTTAAGGTTGTTTTATGTGCATAAAATATCCAGAAGTTTCTTCAACATCTAAGTAAAAAGCAACAAACACTCGCTCTGTACTGAAGTCTGCATGTCAGTGAAGATGCAGCTTAATTAATCACAGAGAGGAATTTTTTTAACGACGCTGTTGTCAGTCTGCGTTGACCTCTGACCCCGGCATGAAACATAGAATGTCAATGACACAATGTACAAACTACCTTTTTTTTTTTTTTTTTTTACAATTTCTCGTAGCTGCTAGTTTATTGGCCAGCGACGTTGAACTTTGCCCACAACAGTGGCGCTGTTAGCCAATAGCAGGGCTGTGTTTGTGTGTGTCCCTGTGTGTGTGTGTGTGTGTGTGTGTGTGTGTGTGTGTGTGTGGGAAGACGAATCAGAAGCGGCTCGTTAACACATCAAGCTGTCGAGCCGGTTGTCGTTCACTTCAGACGCTCTCAAGTTGATCACTGATGGTGAGACCAGAGGGAAGGGGGCTTATTTTATTTTATTATATCTTTTTCTCTCTTCTGGCTCTGCCATCTGTTGCTTCGGCCATCTGACGCTCTCAGATTGGCTTACATAACCTCTGTGTGTGTGTGTGTGTGTTTGTGAAAGAGAGAGCGAGTGTGTTTATCAGGATAATTGATGTGCAGTGCTTCTGGCTGCTGATGTGTTTATAATGAAACATACTGATGCTGTTCGCTGTAAACTGCTGTGTGTGTGTGTGTGTGTGTGTGTGTGTGTGTGTGTGTGTGTGAGTATGTAACACAGCCTCTCGCCTGCTCTCTCCTCAGATAAAGAGGAACTCTTTCAGAATGTACTGACGCAAGTAGCAGAGCAGTTTTCAAGGTAAGCAGATGGTTGAATGTGTTCACACAGCAGCAGATTGTCGCCGTTAACTCGTTAAACTGCAGCTGCTGCTGTAAATCAGCACGTTATATATGTGCATGTTTAGTCTGTTTTGTATGTTTAATTACTGTAAATAATCTCCAGCTTGTGTTACTTTCTTATAGATGTTTACTGTTGTTGCATCTCTGTATCATTTCATTGATCTTTAAGGTTTATGATGATATTTATATGTCCTGCAGCTGGTTCAGGTGTATCTGTGTTGTTTTGTTCTCTGTTGTCACCTGCGATACCTTCTTTGTTTCTACTGCAAGCAGCACAAGTAGAGCTGCAACGATAAGTCGTTTAATCGATTAATCGATCGCCAGAACATTAATCATCAACTATTGTGATAATCGAGTAATCGTTTTAGTCATTTTTTAAATCAAAGATGGTGAATTATTCAGTGGTTGCAGCTTCTCAAATGTGAGACTTTGAAGCTTTTCTGTGTCCTACTTGATAGTGAACTGAATATCTTTGGATTTTGGACTGTTGATCAGACAACACAAGACATCTTCCAGCTTAAATTAGATAGTCAGCAGATCAATTGATAATGAAAACAATCATTAGTTGCAGCTTTAAGCACAGGTTGGTTTACTATGATGTTGAGTCCTGCAGTATTTTATCTGTAAATACAGTTTTCAACCAACAGCAGCACTTTAAAGTCTTCACATTTTATTTTCAATTTTCCATTTCCATCAAAAGAGGAGTACTTGAAACTTGATGTTTGATGTAATTTAACTGCAGAATGTTGTTTACAGATATTAAACGGTGAACAGACACAGGTGAAACAGAAATAAACAAACAGTGAATAGTGTCCATGTCGGCCGACTCAGCTGTTTGATCGTCTGAAGCCGAATTATCCTCAAACAGGATTAAAGACATTTTTCTTGTTTTACGAGAAGTTATGAGCAGCTGCCTGTATCGCGACTCACTGACCTCTGGTGGCGACTGTTGTTCACTACGACACATCACGCTAAACACCGTGGTATACTTTAACACTATGACACCGTCCACTTCAAGCCTAACAAAACATCATTTTACCGCCTCATCTCATACAGTAAGCCTTTATCTTTAGCAGCATCTATCAGTTTATCTTTGTTTTGTGATAATTCCTCCCACCGTGATGTTTCTGCTCTCTTATTAGAATCTGTTTATGTGTTTTGCTCCTCATCACACATCATGTGCTGCACAGGGAGTTTCCACTGGTCGACCTCGGCTGCTGCAGAGACTCTCAGGGACGGTTATGTATGAGAGCAGATGTTCATAGAACAGGACGAGAGTTTACTGGTGAAAAGGGAACAAAGCAGCAGCACCGTAGATACTCTGCACATCTGACTGAGTGTGATGACATGAAGCCGTCTGATGAATCCGCTTCTGCTCTGTTACAATAGGACAGATTTTAGGGCTGCAACTAATAATTATTTTCACTATTAATTTCTTATTTTGTCTGAACGAACAATAAAAACAAACTGAAAATGGATTCAGATCAAGTTTGGAGATCCTGAAACCTACAAATGTTTTTACTTCATAAATCAGCTAAAACTATTAGTTGCTTATTAAAGTTGTCAGATATTACAGGAGGTTTGGTCGTTTCTAGATATGTTAATGATAATATAATATAAACAGTAGAGCGGTGAGTCGTAGCAGAGGTGCACCAAGCAGTTAATATATTATTAAGCACTTAAATTATCAGCTAACTGCTGTAAATTTCCTCCTGCAGCAGAAAAGTATAAATATACAAGAAGATTTATCGTCATGCAGAGACAAAAATCTAAGATGCAGATCCCTCCTCTTCCTCAGTGGTGGAGGAAGATTGTTTTTAGCAACAAAAAAAAAAAACTCCATTTAAAATCTGACTTTAATAAACGTGCAGAAGTTTTGGCAGCAAAATGTACTTAAAGTATTAAAAGTTCTCATTCTGCAAAATTAAGCAGCTTTTTTGTGTTAATTGAACAACTTTATATTGTCGTCTAATCTATAATAATGCATATCTTATATATAACTGTGAAATAAATGTAGTGGAGTAAAAAGTACAATATTCTCCACTGAGAAGTAGTGAAACAGAAGAGAAGTAGAAAGTAGCATCAAAAGGAAATACTCCTGTAAAGTACAAGTACCTCAAAATTGTATTTAAGTACTTGAGTAAAAGTACTCAGTTACTTTCCATCACTGTTCAGTCTTCTCTCATTTCTCCGTCTGTGTCTGCAGAGCGTTCAAGATCAACGAGCTGAAGACCGAAGTCACAAACCGTCTCGCCATGTTGGAGAAAAGAGTCGAGTGTAAGTTTGTTCCCACAATGCCGCTCACCACACCATGAAATAAATATATATAAATATATACTGTTTATGGATATAAGTAACATAAAACAGATTTGTACTTTATGCTGATCTGAAGAAAAACACTTGTCTTTGTGGAACTTGAACATTTTCATGCTGCACTGAACAAAAAAGAACAATTTTCTTTACTTACTTCTTCAAGTCATTAATAACAATAAAAATAATAATAAGAATAAAAACACATATGCAAGACCAGCAGTCTGTCAATGTCTACACTGGTGTCCATGACACCCAGTCACTGTCGTCATGGGACTAAAACAGACTTGAAGTGCTTCAGTTACACACATGATATGTGGGTGAAGTGTGAGCTGTTACCTACTAACAGTTATATTGATTAATATATTGATTCTTATCTCTTCCTCACAGGTGGAAAAGTTGGCGCACTGATAAAAGCAAAATGTGACAAAGTGCAAATATAAATAGACCGAGTGAATAAATGAATCATGTGACTTAAACATCACTGATCAGATCTGTGTGGAGCGATGATGAGGAGACTGTAACCTTCCTCACATCAATACATGAAACTAACAGAAACATCTTTGACTCCCGCTCTTTTAATGACGTCATCTCGTTGTCTTCTTCTTCTTCTGCAACAGTTTTAATGGCGCCGACTGTTGATGAACCAACTAATGTTTGCAAAGCTGCAGTGAAACTGTCTTTCGTAGATATTATATTATAAATTGGAGTTTAAATTTGCACTAAAGGTGTAAACAGAAACATGTCTTGCAGGTGTTTGATCATAAACCATAAAGAGTCAGCAGAGTTATTACGCTTCATACTGAATGTCTGAACCAAGTTTCACGGTTATCCAACGCAGATATTTTGAATGAGCTTCATAACTTTGCTCCTTAAACCTACAGATCTGGTTATATAAGCTTGGACAGTAGTTCTTGGACTGATTACTGTTCATTAATTGTCCGTGAGATAAGCGCATGCCTTCAGTGCATGTTGTCTGAACCGATATTCTTCTACTATTTATCAGGCTGTGATTAGATAAGTGGTCGTCTGCTAACCCATCTGCTGATGACCTTGTGCTGTTTTTAGAATCAGCTGAACATTGACCACGTTTTTAACTCATCTTGTATCTTCATCTTCACACTTACACAACATCCTCTCCGGGGGGGTCGTACTGGTCCTCATACTGGTCCTCCTCAGCTGACCATTATCAGTTTCCAGTTGTTGTTTTTTTCCCGTTTATTAACTGTGAGGAGGAAGTTTGTGTGTGTGAGGCTGTTGACCTGCTTATTATGCTGCAGCAGCTGAAACAGCTTCTACCTGCTTGTCCGACGGCATGTTGGCAGCGTAGATGTGTCAGTTCTTCCGAGATAAAGCCAGCTATAAAATATGATCAATAAAGGTGTTGTGATAGCCACCAGCAGGGTTCTTTTATAATGTAGTTCTCGGTGTTCTCGACGTGCCGGCTGTTATAGTGTCACCGGCAGGAACATTTAATCAGTGATCGTTTTGCAATCATCAAGGTCAACTTGAATATGTTCATGAGTTGCACATCGAGTTTTTCTTGAGCAGCAAAAGTTACAGAAATCTCAAGAGGTTAAGCCTCTTGAGATGCACCGCCTAGGACTCAAAAAATAGTTTTTATAAATAAATAATAATAATGATAAAAAGAATTAAACAACACAAAACAATCAACAAAACACACAAACAGGTCAGTCACACAACCCCAAAAACATCAACATCTGTTGCATCATCTGTACCAGACTAACAATAAATAAACAACTGTCAGATTAAATAAAATAGACAAATTCTAACTACTGATTATATTAATTATATATTAATATATAATATGTCCGGATATGGTTCATTCATCTCATTCAAATTGATTGGGAAACTGTTAATGGATAAAGTAACTAGACATGGAAACACGTGAGAAATATATGTTGAAGTCCCGGAGCAGCAGGTGAGTCAGCTGTCAATCACAGCTGTCAATCACAGCTGTCAATCACAGCTGTCAATCACAGCTGTCAATCACAGCTGTCAATCAACACCCACACAGCAGACATCAAAGCTACTATAAGTCTTTAAATCTTATTAATGGAACAATAATTTCTAAAATGACCACCAGCACACTTATGAGAGGGTCTGAATTTATAGACTGAGACCAGAACGACTGGTTGAAAACAATGATTGATTTAATATTTCCTGAGAGAAGTTGAGGCTTTTTGAATGGGAGTCAGTGGGAGCACTGGTGTGGCACTTTAAGGTGCTTCAGCTTCGAGACGTTGTACCTTTGAAGAACCTTTGAGATTATTTTATTCAATTCTGAGGAAGATCTTAACTTCAGGATTCAGCCACAGACACTGAGTATATCTGATATTAAAGACGTCGATCCAGGATTATTTTAATGGATCAATAAAATCAGATCCTTTTTTTACAGCTCAGCCTGCAGGTCGCGACCTGCAGCGCAGCGTTTCACTGCACATGAGAGTGAAATTTTTTGGGCGCAGAGACACTCGGATAAGCTCCTGACACTAATAATCATCAGGAAAGCAGCGTGACTGGTGACATCAGCTGTAATTAACTTTAATTCTGAGAGTAACATGATGAAAGGCCAGAATTAAAGCTGGCGGTCGTCTGGTTTTAAGTGAACTCTGCAGGTGTCTGTTCTGGTACCTGTCAAAGATAGTTTGTGAGGGAAGAATCTCCACTCTGTAACATCACCGTACAATCGTTAAACGACTGAATGTTTCTGTAGTTCCAACAACTACAGCAGAGTGATTCAACTGCATCAATTACAGGCGTTGCCGGATAAAGACAAAGATATAATAAAGATCTATATAGGATAAAGATATAAAATGTCTGGTGGCAGAAAATCTGTGTTATCAGCCTTTAAAAGGCTGAAAGAAGCTGAGAGTGAACAGCGAACGTCCACGTGAATAAACACATCAGCCTGTCGGAGCTCGTGATGTGACGTGACATAACACCGCAGGTGTTTCCTGTGAAACCACAGCGTGTGCGTGTAGGTGTCCAATATGGCGTGTAAGAAGCACCTACGCACGTGTGCACGTCGGTGTGTTTGTGCATGCGTGTAATGCATCACGCTTCTCTCATTCATCAACAAACACCAGATTGTGTGTCATCACAGCTTCACTGTATCTGGCAGCATGTTTGTCTTCATGTGTAAAAGCCCTCGATGCACCGACCCTCTCAGTCACCATGACGACATGACCCGGTCACCGTGACGATTCCCCTAATTCTACTATAGGAAGCTTTCTGTTGAAATAAAGTGATGATGAACTGGTCGATAGAGAGTCCTGAAGGTTGAATAAAATGCAGTTTAGTTTGTGGATTTGAACAGTAAATGTGAAACAGAAAAGTTTTTTAAAGTTAATGGAAACGTAAATCTAATTTATTCAAATCATGAAAGACAGAAAACTGCAGTAAACACCTGGAGGAGCAGCTGTCACCTGGACAAAGACGTGATGCAGATAAGAGCTGACAGACAGACCATCAGCTGAATGTTATAAACACAATATAGTGTTAAAAATACAAAAGCATGATTGAAAAGTGATATGAAGAATTTATCAGAAATGTATGACCTAATTATGGGTAATTGTGTGTTTTTTGCATATGGTTTGTGATTATGAGAGACTATGACTGTACATCTGAGAGAATAAATTCATGTTTATCAAAAACATTTTCCAGAAGCAAACAGACTAAAATAAAGACTATGTTTATAAAATAAAATACAAAAACTGAATCTAGAATATTATATTAATAAATGTGTTTCCTTCAACGTAAATTCAAATCTTCTTCTTGTGGTTTTGAAAAATTCACCTTTTGAATGAATTTTTTCTCGTCTTGAGCTCAAACTTTCACGCTGACGATACGAACACGTGAAGTTTCTTCTTCTCTTGTAAATAAAAAACGTTTTGTCGACGTCTTCACGCCATCACGAACCCGCTCGCTCGTGTCTGAATTATTTTAACGGTTTCCAACCCTGAAACAGATTTTTTTTTTCCCTCCTGACTGGCGGTAATGTAGTAGTTTCAGATGTGACGCACAGCCACTTCACACAAGCATGCCGATTGCCTTGGATACCTAGTCGCTACAGCAACAGCGTGGCACCCACACAGATCTCCATCCTCTCGCCGCTCCGGTCGCCATGGTCACCAGCTCTAATGGGAGCTGGAGTGTTGTCGGAGGCGACCTTCTCTGCGTCGGCGGATGGGAGGTGGATTGATGAAAGGCAGGAGTCTGATAACAGCTGCAGTCTGATGAAGCTCTCAGACACACAGCTGTTCATAAAAAAATATATATATATAAACTTGTGGAGGTTCAGTCGGTGAAAGACGTGTTTCGCCGCCTCTCACGCCGTCAGCCTCTCCAACTCTCAGACGTTCTCCACCTTCCTGCTGCTTTTATCCACTTCTATTTGAATAAACTTCATGTGGCACTCAGTAGCTGCTGTAGTTTACCTGCAGGAGCACTGAAACATCCACAATACTTCAGGTTTTAGGAGAGTAAAACTGCAACAAAAGACGGGATTCAATCATTTTTAATCCCTTATTGAAACCTAATAGGTTTCTACATTTGTAAATGCTCGAAAACAAACCAAAGAACTCTGCACGCTCACTTTAAATGACAGTGAGTTT